>NC_056725.1:202673674-202696174 GCF_019279795.1 Protopterus annectens | reverse complement strand
TGGGGTCCAGATCTCAGCCTAGTGGCCAAGCTAAAACCTCCAATACCCTCTCTGTCCAACCAGTGCTTCATGTCCCTGCCCTCTTTAGCTGACACACACACACTTTAAGATACAAGTTATATATAGATAAACACTCCTGGGAAAGGCTGACACAGATTCCCCAGCTGTGCTCCCTTTCTGCTCAAGCTAAAAGGTAGTATCAGCTGCCACCATCCACTAATGTCATCTGCTAATAAGGCCCTTATCAAAGGGTGTCCAATTATTACTGTGCAATATTATTATCCAAATGGTAAGTGTGACTGAACAGCAGAGCTTATTGGAGTGACTTGGACAGTATCACTATATACATGCAATGTACTCTAGAGCTTAAATTAGCTCTACACAAAACAGACACAGTTGAAAGGTTTAAAAATATTTAATAATAAATAATTAAAACACAAGACAATACGTTTTACTACACAGTGCTAGTCAATAGTTCAGAGATCACAGAGAAATGCTTAAAAGAATACAGTAGAAAAGTTCTGACATCAATACAGAAAAAAACTAATCTAATCTTCCTATTTCTTAGCTATATCTAAGAGAAAACACAGTTCTAAAATAAACTTACATATAGAGCATAGGCAGAGTGCTGATGATGTTGGATGTTCTCAAGCCAAATGCAAAATGCTCTGAGTCTCTCTGTCCTTAAACTGATAACACAGTACCAATGACTCATTTCAGATTACATCATTATTTTCGGTTTCCCGGGCTAACTAAAGCTCAGAATGTAACATCCATTTTGATCTTGCAGCTGGTCAGGAACCCAGAGCAATAAAAGATATTATACATGCAAATTCTAGCAATTAACTGTAGTCTCAAAACAAAAGCAAGAATTCCTTCATTCAGACATCTCGGCTCCAGGTTTTATGATCAAGCAATTATACAATACTTGACTTATCAGCTTTCCTACAGCTGGGTGTACTGTTGTTACATTTTTGCAGTTCCACATTTAACACCATTTTCTTCCATTTAAGAGAACAAGCCTGTGACTTATAGTAATATTTACAAATGACAGACTTATCTACAAAATTCTATCTGGCTAGGCTGGCAGCCTTCACCTATCTTCACATGTCTTCCCCACTGGAGAACTCAAGCTAGTTTTTCAAGTGACCCTTGAGAAACATTGCTTGAGAGGGTTAGGTCTGAGTATACCCTACCATATTCCTGTCTTGAGATCCCATCTGTGTTGGCATTGCTAATCCCACTGCGCTGCTGCACTGACATATATGCTTGCAACCCTAGGCTCCATCTTAGCAACTTAGCATTTTGCTGTCTGGCTCTGTTTAACCATGCTAGGGGATTGTGATCTGTCACTAGAGTGAATTTTTTTCCATATAGATAAGGCTAAAGTTTCTGCAGTGCGCACACTATGGCTAGACATTCCCTTTTTACAGCTGCATAGTGTTCCTCACTGGGTTGGAGCCTACGACTGAGATAAACCACTGGGTGGTCTTCTCCCTCTGAAGAAATCTGGATAAGTACAGCCCCCACCCCATGATTCAAACCATCCATCTGCACAACAAATTCTTTGCTGTAATCTGAACTGGCTAACACAAGGGGTCCTCCCAAAACTTCTTTAAGCTTCTAGAATGCCTGCTCACGTGCTGTGGTCCACCCTACCTTATCTGGCCTGTTCTTCCTTGTCAGGTCTGTGAGTGGAGCAGATATAGTACTATAACTGGGAAGGAACTTTCTGTAGTACCCTGTTGTCCATAAGAATTCTCTCACCTGCTTTTTAGTAACAGGTGCAGGCCATGCCTGAATGGCTTCTACTTTGGCAGGTTCTGGCCTGATCTTACCACTCCCCACTCTATGCCCCAGGTAGGATACCTCTGCCATACCCACCTGACATTTGCTCAGCTTAATGGTCAACCCTGCCCTCTGTAGTCTACCCAGCACCTCCCTGACATGTTGAAGGTGCTCTTGTCAGGAATGGCTGTAGATGGCAGTATCATCTACATAAGCACGGGCAAACCCTCCTGCCCCTGCAAGGATGTGATCTACCACCCTCTGGAAAGTCGCTGGGGCATTTTTCATCCCAAAGGCCATTTTCGTGAACTTATACATGCCAAAAGGAGTCACAAAGGCTGACTTCTCTTTAGCACTGGGAGTCAAGGGCACCTGCCAGTAACCCTTGGTAAGATCAGTGGTTGTAAGATACTTAGCCCCACCCAGCTGCTCTAGGGTCTCATCTGTCCTAGGCATGGGGTAAGCATCTGTCTATGTGTGACTATTTAATTTCATGTAGTCCACACAGAACCTGGTGCTGCCATCCTTCTTTGGCACCACCACCACTGGGGAGGCCTAGTGACTGTTGGACTCTTGCATTACCCCTAGTTTCAACATTTCATGTATCTCCTCCCTCATTGTCTGTTTGACTCTCTCAGGCACCCTATAAGGGGCCTGCCTAAAAGGCCTTTGGGGTCCTGTATCCACCTGGCGGTCCACCAGGTGGGTGTACCCTGGTTTCCCAGTGAACATATCCCCAAACTCCTGTAACACTGCTCGGATTTATTGAACCTGGGTAGGAGATAGCTGCTGGGACATTGCTACCCCTTCCACTGAGATGTCAGTCTGAGCCTCACTGAGGAGAAAAGTCACCAGATCTCCCTCAGACTCCTCCTGCAATCTGCTGCAAATGCTCAGCACAAGGGCATCCCTATCATGGTAAGGTTTCATCATGTTAACATGGTACAATTTGTGCTCTTGCCTCCTGCCTAGCAGTTCTACCATGTAGTTAACATCACTTACCTTCCATACAACCATGTAGGGTCCCTCCCGAGCTGCTTGCAGCTTGTTGTGTCTGGCAGGAATGGGAACCATTACCTGCTACCCTATAGCATATTCTCTAGCTTGAGCATTCCTGTCATACCATATCTTTTTCTGTTGTTGGGCTTCTGCCAGGTTCTCCTGGGTCAAGCTCATGAGTTCCCTGAGCCTTGTCCTGCAGTTTAGGACATATGCTACAACAGACTCCTTGTGAGATTCACACTCACCCTCCCACTCATTACAAATTTAATCTAGAGGTCCCCTCACCCTATACCCATACAGCAACTCAAAGGGTGAAAAATCTGTGGATTTCTGGGGAACCTCTCTGTAAGCAGACAACAGGTGGGGCAAATATTTGTCCCACTCCCTCTTAAACAGGTCTGCAAATGCCTGTAGCATGGACTTGAGTGTAGTGTTTAACCTCTCAACAAGACCATTAGTCTGGGGATGGTAGGGGGTGGTCTTCAGGTGCTTCACCCCACAGTACTTATACAGACAAGCCAGCAGGTCTGACATGAAATTGGCACCTCTGTCAGTCAGTATTTCTTTTGGGAAACCTACCCTGCTGAAAATCTCTAACAAAGCATTTGCCACATTTTCTGCCTCAATAGAGGACAAAGCCACTGCCTCAGCGTATCTTGTAGCATAATCTACTACCTCTAGGATATACTTTTTCCCTGTGGAACTTGGTGTACTCAGAGGCCCCACAATATCTATAGCTACCCTCTGAAATGGCTCCTCAATCACAGGCAGAAGCATCAAAGGAGCTCTCACCTTGTATTCCGCCTTGCCTACCTCTTGGCACTGCTCACAGGTCCTGCAGTACCCTGTTACATCTCTGGAAATTCCAGGCCAGTAGAAGTTCTACATAATACATCTCTTTGTACGTTTTATGCCCATATGACCTGCAAAGGGAATATCATGGGCTATGGCTAGAAGCACCAGATGGTAGGCTCTAGGTACTACCAACTGCTGTCCCCTCTCACCTTCTAGCCCTCCCTCAGGAGTCCACTCTCTGTATAGTAACCATTTGTCCCAGTATACAGATTCCCTATTCTCTTGAGAATCAGGTCCCTCACTAGCCACCTGCTTCAAGCCTTGCAATGCGGAGTCTGAGAGCTGAGCCTGTCTCAACTCTCTCTTAGTAACCCTTCCCAGCTCCCCTTCCACAGGAAGTCTGGCATCCTCTGACAGTGGTGCCTCACTGTCAGCCTGGCTACTACTACTCACCTCTACCTTTGCAGTCACTCTGTCCAAGGGAACATCAGTACCCACAAGCAGCTGTGGCTCACCTTCGGTTTCACTGCTACAGAGTAGCTCCCTTCCTGAAATAACTACCTCAGCAGTCGTGGCTGCAAGTATGCAGTCTGTCTGGGTCTCCCCCTTGCTACCAGACCCACATGCTTGTCTCGATACCTGACTGCGTGTAACTGAATTAACACATAGTACTGCCTCATCAAAATCCTTCCCTATCAGGACATCTGCAGGATGGTAGTTCAGTATCATTTTTGTCTCAAGACAACCTACTATTGGCATTTCGGCTTTTCAACCTGCTGGCTCCCTCACCTTTTGTCCACCACCTTGCCTCAATGGATATCTGTAGGCCATATGAACCCACTGGTTGCATTCAAAACATTTAACCCTAGGTCCTGGATGTATACCTGGACTAGTGGCTTCCCATGCTACTGGCAGATTCTGTTGGGGCAGTCTGGGCTGCCCACCATGGGTTTTTTAGACCCATGAGCAGTACTGGGAGTCCCTTTCCTGTTCAGGGATGCCCTGCTTGCTAGGTATAGGTCTCTCTTCTTCCTCAACTCCTCTGAAGTAGCACATTGTCTATCAGCTAACCACATCCTCATGTCCTCAGTCAAAGTGCTAAGGGCTTGTTCTCTCACCAAAAGGTTTGCCAGCCCTTCAGAAGTGGTGACCTGATATCCACTCACCCACCTATGAAAATAAGTGCTCAGTTCAGCAACATATTCACATAGACTTTCATCTGCCTTGTGTCTATGCTCACAAAACCTTTTCCTATAAGTTTCAGGTGTTAGCTTAAAAAATTCAAACAAACAGTTCTTAACAGTAGTATAATCAAAATATTCACAATCAGCCAACAAGTTTAGACAACACAGTTACAGCTTTACCATGGAGTAAGGGAGTCAGGAACTGTACCCAGAGCCTGTAGTCAACATACATATGAATGAAACTATTAAAATTATCCCCCTCTGTAAACTGCAGTAGAAATTTACTGACCACTTGTCCTTCTGGGGTCCAGTTACTCATTTCCCCATTACCTCCATGACTCTGGTGAAGAGTCAGCATCTCCTTTTCATGCTGCCTCTGCCGCTCCTTTTCCACAGCTTCCATTTCCAAATGCCTGGCCTCCAACTCAAGTATCTTTAGCTCCAGATGGATTTTTAAGTCCTCTGCACAAAGGTTGAGCTGTCCATTCCCTGAGTGCTGTACATCTCCACGGCCAGTCTGATCATCCTCCTGGTTGCTTTTTTCTGATGCAGCTATGACAAAAATTACAAACATGTCTGCCTTAGTCAGGTTTCCCTGCACCAATCCTTTAGGCTGGCACATCTCAGCCAACTGGCTCCTTGTCAGCTTTCCATACTCCTCTGCTGACATGCTTGCCTGCACTCGCTGACTAGCTAAGCTAACAAAAGAAATAAAATAATTGTGATCTGAACTCTGAGTATTCACTGTGTGGCTGCTTTAGAGCCCAAAACACTTTCAGTGATCACTGTACACAAGCTACAGGAATTCACTATCCACACCACTGCCAAACAATTAATAAGTGGTGTGGATATCCCACCACTGCCATGAATTAATATGTGACACCCGTGCACTGGCCCAGCAATCAAGGAGCCTGAATCCTCACCACTAACACCAGTGAGGGGCATCCACATAGGGAAGGATAACAAATACACACATAGTAAAGTACAATTTCCCTTAAAAGCACACAGAGATCACAGTCAGTCTGGGGCTGGTTTCTCCCTTTCTCTCCAGATCCCCATTAAAACTCCCCACTGGCACAGCTATAGTGTCCAGATCTCAGCCTAGTGGGCAAGCTAAAACCTCCAGCATCCTCTCTGTCCAACCAGTGCTTCGTGTCCTTGCCTTCTGTAGCTGACATATACACACACACTTTGAGATATGAGTTATATACAAATGCACAGACACTCCTGGGGAAGGCTGGCACAGATTCTCCAGCTGTGACCTCTTTCTGCCCAGTCTACAAGGTAGTTCCAGCTGCCACCACCCACTAATATCAGCTACTAATAAGGCCCTTATCAAAAGGTGTACAATTATTACTGTGCAATATTATTATTCAAATGGTAAGTGTGACTGAACAGCAAAGATTATTGGAGTGACTTGGACAGTGTACTCTAGAGCTTATATTATCTCTACACAAAGCAGCCTCAGGTGAAAGTTTTAAAATATGTAATAATAAATAATAAAAACACAAGACAATACTTCTTACTGCACAGTGCTAGTCAAGAGTTCAGAGATCACAGAGAAATACTTAAAATAATATAGTAGAAAAGTTCTTACATCAGTACAGAAAAAAACTAATCTAATCTTCCTATTTCCTAGCTATAGCTAAGAGAAAACACAGTTCTAAAATAAACTTACATATAGAGCATAGGCAACTCCTGTTGATGTTGGATGTTCTCAAGACAAATGCAAAATGCTCTGAGTATCTCTGTCCTTAACTTGATAACACAGTACCACTGACTCATTTCAGATTACATCATTATTTTCTATTTGCAGGGCTAACAGAAGCTCAGGGTGTAACAGTCATTTTGATCTTGCAGCTGGTCAAGAAGTCAGAGCAATAAAAGACATTATACATGCAAATTCTAGCAATTACCTCTAGTCTCAAAACAAAAGTAAGAATTACTTCATCCAGACATCTCAGCTCTAGGTTTTGTGATCAAACAATTATACAATGCTTGACTTATCAGCTTTCCTACAGCAGAGTGCACTGTTGTTACATTTTTTCAGTTCCACATTTAACACCATGTTCTTTCATTTATGAGGACAAGCCTGTGGCTTATATTAATATTTACAAATGACAGAATTATCTACAAAATTCTATCTGGCTAGTCTGGCAGCTTTCACCTATTTTCACAACCTGTATAAATAAATGATACAGCAAGAGAAAGAAAACTGCTCAACACTTATAAAAGATCTCATTCTACTTACTATAAGAGCATTCTTATGCAAACTATTCAAGAGCTTATGGGAACCATTAGGAAGGTCAAAGTTGAGTATGAACTTAATATATCCACTAAAACTGAAATAACTACAAAAATATTTACCTTTTATCACGATAGTAAGGACTAATACCCAACAATGTTTGGATCTAGTCCACTATAATACTGTTCACTCTGATCCAAAAGTAGTAGCTAATAGCCTAGCTGACAAATTTATTGCAAATTGTATACTCCCCTGACAGTTATAGATATTCCACAGATTCCACAATCCTAGCCACTCCATTTAATTATTATGGAAAAAAGTTCTCTTGGCCCTCTCAAAGTCTATGAATACCTCATCCGTGCAACCTGGTAGTATACTAGATTCCCAGATTATCAGTGCCACATATGGCTAACTTCAACCCCTACCTAGCCTCTTTAGTCTAAGCCTCTCCATTAGTTATATTCCTGAAGCCTGGAGAGAAACTATGTAATTCCATTAGAGAAGTGTGGCCCAACCACAAACCCTGCTAACTATGGACCTATTAGTCTTTCTACCCATATTTGTAAAACTATAATGCATATTATCTCAGACTGGGCATTAAAAATCTTTTAACCTTGGAGCATCAGCAATTTAGCAATGCCAAAGGAAAGTCCTGCCTCTTTAACCTTAATAATTTCTTTGAAAAAGTAACTGAAGCAATGGATAGCAGTACATACAGCATATCAAGACCTGCTCAAGGCCTTTGACAATATTCCCTATACAGACATTATTGACAGACTTGTAGGAGACTAAATGGTATAATGGTTAAGGTCTTCACTTCCCATGCACAAAGTACAAGGTTCAATCCTGATGTCTATTCAAAGCCTGTTTGGAGTGTGTATGTTCTCCCTATGTCTCTGTAGGGTTTTCCTACCTCCAAAAAACATGCTGAGTGTTTTCATCTCAAATCTCATCCAAGAATGGAATTGACAGCAGTAGCACAGACTGTAGATGGTGCCCTATAAGGGAAAAAGTTGTACATACCAACTGCTCTAGGCAGCAACTGTACACAGTATCCTCAGGATAGAAGAACACAAATTAGAGATTGTGCACTGTAGCACAGCTAGCCACTCAATGGTGTAAAAATATGACTCTAGGTGATTTGGATTCCCAGTAATAAGTTGGTTGAGGACCTGGCCTACTCTGACTTACTCCTGGGACCTGGAGGGTTGTACGTGCCCCTACTGGCCAGTGTGTGCCTGCCATAAAGCCCAGCAACCCCAGCTCAATAAGCTACTGACTGGCTGTGTCCAGTTGCCCAGCTTGGGTTACCTTGGATAGCTCTGTTGAGTGAAATCTGGACGTAAAACCAATCAACCTGTCAAACACGAACATAGAAGCTACGTTCAGTGTAGGTTCACTGAAAGGATGTATGCAAGTGGATGATATGATGGTATGGAGGAGGTTGAACAGCCTGTGTATCCAGGACACAAGATAGAAGGGCAGTGCAGCAAAGCCACTTGGCTTGGAATCCAGTGTCTATTGCTCAGGAAGAGGACAGGTTAGAAATGGTGTGAGATTTGTGGTGAGGGAGAGACTTCAAAAGGCAGTGAGGGCTGTCATCAGAATTAGTGACTGACTGATGGCAATCAGACTCCACCCTAATGATAAGGCATTATTCATAATTTCAGCCTATGCCCCACAGCAGTGCTCTGATATTGAGGAAAAGAGTGCATTCAGATAGCAGTTACAGGATCTACTAGATAAAGCAGGACATGGATTGGTGCTGAATAAGGGCGACTTGAATGCACATATTGAGACAGACAGAACAGGATATGAAGACTGGTTGGTTCCATTATGGCTGGGGCAACAGGAATAAAGAAGGAGAGGCCATTGTAGACTTCTTTCTGGCAAATGGCTTGATGGGGGCCAACACGTTGTTGACAGAGAGAGAGAGAGAGAAAGACAGTCACAAAATCACACACAAGAATGGGCAACGTGCAACTCAGGTGGATTTCCTACTAGTACTAGCACAGGGACAGAATCAGTGACTGCAAAGTCATCAACAGTGAAACTGTCGATCCACAGCATAAATCACTGGTGGCCACAGTCAGCTATAAGCAATGGTTAGAGAAGGGTCTAATGTCAACAGGGACCAGACTGAAGACCTGGAAGTTGCCTGAAGAGAAAACATAACAGTTCAAGGAACTACTCAGGGTTCTAGCACCTCAAGAAGAAGAGTAAATAAGTGGAGTTTAAGAAGAATGGCAACACCTCAAAGCAGCATGTGTGAGGACTACAGAACAGAGGTGTAGCCGAGACAGGTATGGAAATGAGGTACATAAAGATAGCAGGTGGTAGAATGCAAAAGTTGAGGAAGTCATTAAAAGGAAGGAGTGCAAGAAAAAGTGGGAGACAGAAATGCAGACCAGGCTGGGAAGGAATTCTGGTTTGCTAACAACTAGGCTAATAAAGGAGTTGCAATAGCAAAGAACAAGGCATCAGAAGCACTCTACCAGCTTTTGGAAAATAACTCCATACATGGTACAAAGAAACTATATCAGGTTGCTATGCAAATATAGAAAGATAAAAAGATAGTCAGACACCCTTCATAAGGAATGCCAACAACAATCTGCTCACCAGTCTACAGGACATCAAAGGCTGATGGAAGGAGTTCTTCCAGCAGCTTCTGAATGAGCAAAACTCCACAGAAGCTGCACTGACCCAGACACAGCCTCGGATGAGAGAAGAAGTAAAACCAGTAGTAGGGAAAATGAAGTCAGGGAAAGCAGCAGGCTCAGATGAGGTCACAGCACAGATAATAAAGTTGTTGTGTGAGATAGGGAAGAAATGGCTCCTGGCAGTACTCATAGCTGTAGGGAGAGAAAGGAGTATCCCAGAAAATTGTTCAGAAACAAAGAGGACATTTACAACTGTGTGCAGGACAAAGGTATTAAACTCCTGTCACATTGCATGAAAGTGATTGACAAATGAATACGCAGAGTAGTACAAAGTAAGATGGGAGATGATCAGTTCAGATTCAGATCAGGATGCAGCACAACAGACCCAATGTTTATAGTGAAACTGATACTTGAGAAGAAGCTAGAAATGAGAACATTTCTAGGTCCCATGAAATCTGATTCAGGCAGTCCTGTGGTGGTTTGAATTCCCACAAACATTGATAGAATTAGTGCAAGCTATGTATAAGGACCTAATGACTTAAGTACAAACAGTGTTCAGTCTTACATGGATGTACATCAAGGATTATCTTTAAGCCCACTGCTGTTCATACTGATGATGGACTACATTAACAAACAGGTTGGAGGGGACAATTAGACAATGATGTTGTATGCAGACAATGCTGCATTACAGACAGACTCTGAGCAAGAACTTCAGCAAAGGATAAGTGAATGGAATGCAAAACTGAACGAACATGGGGTGAAACTAAATACAGATAAGACAGCTGTAATGGCAATAAATGGGAGAAATCAAAAGAAGCTGAAAATTGAAATAGAAACTAGTGGAATGGGTTAAGAGCTTTAAGTATTTGGGGGAGGTGGTTGAGGAGAAGAGAAGTCTGAATGAGCAGGTCAAAGCTAGAATCAGAGTGGCTGCATCCATCTGGCACAGAGTTTCAGGTGTAGTGCATGACAGAAGCTGATAAGTATGGTGTACAACAAAACAATGGTGCAACCAGTATTACTCTATGGTGCAAAAACCTGGGTAGTAAACGGAGAGCAATTCTGGAAGCTAGAGGTGATGGAGATGAAGTACCTGAGACAGATGATTGGATGAACAATGTAGAAAAGATGAAGAAATTGAGACATTAGAGCTAAAGCCAAAGTAGCTCCAGTTGCAGAAAAGGTCAGTGAGAACAGATTATGGTGGTTCAGGCACACGTGTAGAAGATTTGAGACAGACAAGAAGAAGGCAAGGGGAAATAAGGGCACCCACAAAGAGGTGGCTGCATTGTGTGTGAGAAGGCCTGTGACAGTCATGCATGAGTGTCAAAGAAGTTAGGAAAGTGGCTCTGAATAGAGAGATGGCAACAGTTAACATGGCAACCCAGACCAAAGGGGGTTATTGATGAGGATTATGTTGACTGTAAATCTGAGTACATATCCTTATATTGTGTTATAGATAGCTAACTTGTTTGACACAACCCATGAGGTTAGAGTCATAAATGCCACTTATGAAAGCAAAAAAAAAAAAAAAAAACTTGCCAGTTGTGAATCACATGGCTCAGAGTTGCACCATCTCCTGTTTGGCATCTGTTTCTCAGAACTTCAGGTCAGCACTACTAGTCTTTAAGTTTGCAGATGACTGCAAAATGGGTGTTATTTGATCTTCCCCTACTCACAATTGCTCCAGCATGGGTTAGACCATATTAACAATTGTTGAAAGAACAATGATGTGAAAAATGTAGCATAGTCATTTTGGTAAAGAAAACATTTTCACATATCAGACGTGGTACACTACTCCAATTAGATACTGCTGTAGAGGATATAGGCAAACTTATTGATAAGTCCTTATTAAGTATTATGTCTTGTCAGTAGTTAAAACATCCTAATTGGCTCATCTAATTTCCAAAGACACGTCTTCTATTCCAAATAATGTTTAATTCCGCTTTACTCCTATCTAACAGATCCATTTTTAAATATAATGCACCTTTTGGCATATATTTTTTGTAAAATATCACTCAATTTGAGAAGTTACAGAGATTCATACCTAAAAAGATCAGTGGCTTCAAAAATATTAGTCAACAGGACATACTGGCAGCTCTCTCTCTTTATTTAATCACTTATCAACTGCTCCTTAGAAATCAGTATGTGGCCTCTTCAGCCATGACAGAGCCAAATCCTCTTTGACATCCTATTCCTTCACATAACAAATGGTACCACAAATACCCAGTTAAGGGATCTAAGCCTTCATTAAAAGATAAATAAGACACATTGCCTGATAGATTCATATTCCAATGTATCCCTTACATCTAGAACAAACTTCCACTGCATGTCAAACAGAGAATCACCCTTGTCACCTTCAAGGTAAATCTAGATAATTGCATGGACCACCATATTTTCTCTTCTGGTCTATCTTGTCTTGCCGTACTTGAGGCCAGAAGGAACTTTTGAATTGGGTCTTTGATTGGGCTTGTAATGATCTGCAGACTGATTGCTTAGTACATACTTATCGACCTATGAATGAATAGCTGTAGCTTCAAATTTAGAGAAAACACAACTGAAGTATAGAAAAAGGAAAGACATGACTAAAAACTGATGTAAATAACTAGGAGCAGAACGGAAGAGAAGCTACATGAAATGCGATGCAGCCTGCAAAGCATCTTCAAATAATAGCTGTAACTTCAGTAACCTCATATTCAGAGAAAACAGTAAAATGCACAACAGTTTACAGAAGTAACTTAATACTAATTTTAATAATTCGGCAACTTAAAGTGCAGTGAAATAAATGTATTGTTCTGTTGACTGGATGCAAAATGGAATCAAAATATCACTTAATTTATTTTTTGGCTTCTGCACAGGAGTTCAGCTTGCATGATTCTTAGAGTAAGATAGCAAGATAGAAGTAGTGAAAATGTTTTTTAGTCCCTTTGGTTTTATACACATCAGGCATATTTTTTTCAACCAGAGGAGAATCTATACACATCAATTAATAAAGAGTTGACTGATTTTTTTCTGGTGGGGAAGAGGGCAAGAGTCAAGTGGGATAAGTTCATCCTTCAAATAGAACAAGATATTTTGGGAATTAACTAGTTTGAAGGAGTATTTCAGGGCTACACAGTTAAGGCTTCTATACATACCTCAAGCAGAAAGATATAATTCAGAGTGGAAAGAGGTGATGATAAAATGGAGGTGGGGGGGCTGAAGAAATTAGGAGAGACTGGAATTATGGATGCAGATCCTTAAGAAGAATAACAATAAACATGCATAATATTATATTCATCAAGTAGGATAAGAACTAATCTAACATGGGAATGGAGAGAGGAGATTCTGCTGATAGGGATGACTGCAGTTATAGGTACTGAGAATAGGCAAGAGGGTGCTGAAATTTAATGGAGAAACCTGGCAAAGGAACCAAGGAACTACAAATAATTAGAGAAGAAAATTATAGAATGAAAAGAAGCCAAGATGGCGCTTTGGTGCAGCGGTAGCATTGTCACCTCACAGCAAGAGGTTCTCCAGTTCAATTCTCAGCTAGACTGCCTTTTGTGTGGAGTCTGCATGTCCTCCCTGGATTCTTGTGGTTTTCTCTGGGTACTCCAGTTTCCTCCCACATTACAAAGACATGCATCAAGAGTATTTCTTCCCGGGCCTCTGCTGAAAATTGACTTTGTTCCAAATCAGACTTTCTGGTAAACAAATAATAAATAAATACAATTGGACTACAGGCTAGGACTGCCTTTTCTATCAAGGACTGATATCAGAATATAGGGAAAGGAATAGGGGATCCTAAGTTAAAAGCCAGCACTGGTAGAGTTTTTGGTTAAATATAGAGCAGAAGCTGCTATTAAAAAAGCTGTAATTAGCAGGGCATATAAAATATTGCATGATAGCTATAGGAATCAATCAGAGAATGTTAAAAAGGATTGGGAAGAGAAACTGGATAAGCAGTTCATAACTAAACAGTGATATAATATTTGTATGGATCCCAAATATACAGCAAAGTCTAGAAAATTTAGGATTTTTGAGTGAACTGTTTGCATAGGTATTTGTATACCCCAAGCAGAATCTAAATAATTTTTCCTTAGGTGGTTTGCAAATATTAGAGTAGTGCTAGGGAAGAAAGGATTAATTGGAAACATAGTTTCTGGGAGTATAATGAGTTTGCAGACTTTAAAAAATTTCCTGCAAACTAGTCTGTCAGAAATACTGGGTGAGCAAATTGGTGTAACTAAGGAAATCATTTTTTTAGCTGTGATACAGGATATGAATTATCCAGACACAGTAAGGCCTTGTGGAGTTTAATTCTGGTGGCTTCCAAAAGGCAATTACTAGAATATGGAACTCAGAGTCTAAACCAACCATATTAGAAGAAGTGAACATAGTAACAGAAATAAAAGAACTGGAAGTGGGACCTTCAGAAAAGGGTAGGAGCAAATTACTTAGAAAAAATGAGATTTGTGGGAACAATATATGCAGAATAATGTTTTGGAGGAGCATTGAGGTTTAAGGGAACACAGGATATTAATGAGTTATATAATGATCAATTGACAAAACTGACAATGACTACATAGAAAATTATATGTGATGCATAATGTTTGCAACTGAAAATATGTTAATATGGTTTGTTTTCATTTATATAAATGTATGATTACCTGTGTCATAATTGATAATTCAATAAAGATGTTTTTTGTTTAAAAAATGCAGCACTGGGTCCTAAACTCATGCAATATAAAATGAACAAGGAAAACAAATCAATGAACAAAGAAAACTAAACAGCCAATGAAAAAAGAAGAGCTACAGCTCTAACCAATTGTGATTAGTTTTACCAGAAGTGAAGCGATTGTTCTCCTGCTACAAAAGTAACCACCAGAAGCTCTAGCCAAAACTATTTGCTGTACCTTTCTAAAGTGACTAAAATACAGCAAATAAGCAGAGCAATACAGATTAATTCACTTAACAGCACAGAAACCACTTCAAATGCAAAGAGGAAACACAGTAAAACTGCAAAAAACAGCAATGACCACTGAAAACTGGTTTAATTTGGAAAGCACAGCATAGAAAGTACTTGAAGTGCAGTACAAACTTTAAAACAAGTTCAGCTATTAGTTGTAATATCAAATATAGCAAAACATTAAAACAGACACATAATAGTAGAAACCACACAAAATGATTTAAATAGATTACTTTAAGTCTTCCACAACCTGCATTTACCAAAAAAAAAAAAAAGGCAAAAAAATATGTTGGCAAGCCCCCACAGCACCTGAACTTATATATACTAACTGTGTGGTTACACCAACACAAAGGAAGGATAAATTCCTCCAAAAATGGCATCACTGCTGGCAAAATTCACCAAGACTGATTTCCTGTGGAGGAACTCTGATCATAGGCAGGTTGAATCTTGGGCAGTTGCAGCCTGAAAGTTTAATCTTTGTCTACCATGGAGGGTAACAGACTAAGCAGGGTAAAATAAAGATATTTTCCTATTTACTGGATACAAAATGGAGTCAAAACATCATTTTGTCTTTTTAGTTTTTGCACAGGAGTACAGCTTACAGGATTGTTAGAATAAGACAAATACCTCTTTTGGCTTACATTCTTCCCTTTCTTTTAAAATACTCCCAGATTCTAAAAAAAACGCAAGATGTGACTAAATGTTTTCTAAGATATTTAGTTGCATTCTAGATCCAACTCAAAGGGCTTTCACTGCAATTTTTTTTATAAATCACACGCAAAAAGGCATTAGGATCGAGTCATAATTATTTTAGCTGAGCCATCTGCTATTTCATAAATGATCTCTTAATATTTATTTTAGTATAACATCCATCGAGAAAACTGAAGTCATTAAACTGCGCCTTTACAGTACTGCATTAACTGTTACTCATCATCTCTAGACTCTGGTCATTTGAAACATCCTTGAAGATGATGCCACAAATGACCCCCTGACAAATGCTGATTTTTTTTTCTTTTTAAATTAAGTGCATTTAATCCTTGCTATAAAGATTAGCTTTGATTTCTGGTAGTCCCACACCCCCAATATTGCATGATGTGTTCATTATTTAGGGGAGTGCGAAGGACTGACAGCCCCCCACATTGGCATTTATGCATACACACATACTCGCACAACCCCACCCATCCACTCACACTCACAGACTCACTCATCCACTCACCCATGCACACATATACACACCTCACATACCTAATCCTTAGCCCCCCCTTTCTATTGTGACCTCTCAGACACACACACACACACACACACACACACACACACACACACACACACACACACACACACACACACAAACACACACACATGCACCCCCTCACATACACACATGTGCTCATACCCCCAACACTGCCTGCCCTTTGAACTCCCCTACATTTACCTCTAGTATGATGGGTGAACATGGATTTTTGGAAATGTTAATTTACATAGCTAAGCAAATCCTGAATCATCGGCTGCATAAATGGCTTACCCCAGGCATTTCTGGGGGAGCGAACTTGGCTAATTACCATATGCCTCTCCCCTAAATGCCTCATCATCATCTAGCATTAATGTAGAGACAGCACACAATGGTGCTGCATAACTCTGTGATAACGCACCATAGTAGCGCTATCTCTGAATATGATACACCTCACAGTACATTTTCGAGTCCTTGGTCTTTAATATTGCTTTATTATGAGTAGGGCAGTGTGTTTTTCATGACTGCACAGTCTGGTAATTAGTGTTGCTTTGCATGATATTATGATCATGTTATTTTTTTTCTTTTCCTGTACAGACGAAGGTTAAAATCCTGGGGCATTTCCGAGTGATGTACACAGTTGGATATTCTCTGTCTCTTTCAGCACTTGTTCTGGCACTGATTGTCCTTCTGGTTTTCAGGTAAAACGATCTTATATCTGAAGAACAGATTCTACTTACTTTAATTTAAAATGAGCTACGTAGTCCATGTAACAGCTTTTTTTAAACCACTTGTAATAGTCTTATGAAGATCAACAGCGATAATTCATATTCACGTAAGTTGCATGTATATTGCTGTTTGCTTTGCTTATGAGTCTACAGCACTAAGTTGTAATGTTTTGTCCTAAAAATGGATATAATTTAATTATTTTATTTACATTTGTTGATTGAAGTAAAGGGCTATTCCTCAGGGGAACCATTTCAGCCACAGCCCAGAAGGTATAACACACAGGGAGCGTGAGCGAGACCAAGGAGTACATCCGTATGAAATAATACAAGGCAGTGGTAGAGTTATGATGTGTACATGTAAAAAGATAGAGAGGGTTACACATGCTCAAAGCAAGTATATACATATGGGCAAAATAAACTTAAATTAACTAATAAAGTGATTCCTTGTATAATGATGCTTCTAGTCACACAGCACTGGTAAGGTATGAATATTCTTACACCTGTTGCTCACATAAGCATTTGTTGCTGCAATAACCTTTACAGTTCCGTAATAACAGGAGTGACATTTTCTTTCTAATAAGTCTTGATTAGGCCATTCATTATCAGTCAAACTCCTGAGAAGAGAAAGGCAAACTCCATCACACTATGGTACTCAAAGCAAACTGTCTTATACATTGACCTCAAAAGATAGGCAGGAAACATATATTGCACCAAAGACCTAGTGTTGCAAAGGTTAAGGCATAATATTGCAGTTGCATGCACATTGCAAAAATAGTGCCACAAACAAAGTAATCTGTAACAGTGAAAAGCAGGAGCCAGCCAGCCGGCTGTACATATGGAAACTACTAACAAGTGTCAGAAGATGGTATTCTGCATGACTGTATATGTTGTGAGTGAAGTTTGACTGGAGGTGTGTGTGTGTCTGTGTAGATGAATTCACAGGGGATTATACATAAGGGTCTAACAGACATGATATATATTTTACTATAAATTTACAGAGGGGAGTGCAATTCATTGACATGATAAAGCCACAGAGCTCATTAGTAACTCATTAAAATGTCTCTAAATTGACTACTGCACAAGTTACAGGGAACTGCATTCCTGCTACCCCTAACAACCTGTGCAACTGTGCAGGTGTACATGCACCAACACTCATGCTTTCTCACACAGACACACACACACACACACACACACACACACACACACACACACACACACACACACACACACACACACAGCGAATAACCCTGCTCCTGCCATAGAGCTGAATGGGTGAACAGCAGCAAATGATGCAATATTCTTTCTCTGCTTCACTCACCAAAAACATATTAGGTCTGTTCCTTGAACTGCTGTTCTGCACTGCCCTGACCTTTGCAAAAAGTTAAGGGGACATGTACATGGCTTATTAGCATTACCCAAAGTTTTGAACTGCCTCATTTGCATTTGACTTTTTCCAGCAAAGATCCTTTACCTATACCTAGTATAAATGGGATTGCATAGTGCATAATGCATTTCTGAATCCAAGCCAATGTATTGAAGCAGCTGTGAATTAGTTATAAGCTCAATAACCATCTTGAATTTAATCTAGAGGTGTCACATCTGTATTAAAGAAATCTAATGTCTAGATTAAGATAAACACTGGCAATCATTGCCTTATTGTTCTTGTGTTACACTGGTATCCAAACCATCCTCTGCAAAATCTGTAGACTCCTCTTTTGTTTTTTATTATTCATTATAAAAAACAGAATATTATAAAACAATAAATCTTGAGTTGTACTAGGAACAGAATATTTGAAATGAACAGGTGAACAAGTGAACAGGAAATGGAAAAACAAAAGGAAACAGATACTGGGTAAAGGGATCACAGGACCATAGGATTATAAGACAAGTTGGACAAAATGGTCATTTACACATTGCCCAGTACCCTTCCTTAGGCCTTAACTCCCTTCTCAGTCATGTCAGGGGTACATTTATGAGTGCCTTATCCATTCATCAGGCTCAATTATGAAGGAAAATAATATATCGCACTGCTTAATTTAGAAAGGACACTTTTTCCAGAGAAGGGGAAAGCACTGCATGACAGCCCAATCTTTCCACTTTGTTTTGTTTATTTATTGTAGTGGATTCAGATCTCTGGTCCTAGTGTTTGTGAGACCATAGTATTTCTGAAAATGAAGAAGGATTTAGAATACTGGATCTCTGATGGTCTGATAAGGTACAGATCATCTCTAAGGAATCTGTATTATACCATGGCAGGAAATGTTAAACCCAAAAGGGTGAAACACAATGATTCAAAATAAGAGAATTTAGAATTATTTCCTAACTCAAGCAATAAGTGGAAACTAACCTATATGCAATTATAGGTTCTAATTCAGTTTGTAATAACAATATTCTGAAAAAAAAGGTCCACCAGATTCCAGCAGGATATACTGGCAAACAATTAGCTTTCCATTGTGTTAATAACCATCTTTTACCAATCATCATATCCATTCTGAATTCTTGACCCTATATGGTCTTTTCCTGAGTTAATTTTCGACATATTCCAGAAATATGACTTTAAAATAAAGGAATGAGTAAAGCTATAGCCATGTAAACCATTTCATCACTCTTCAGCTATTACTTCTTCACTGTATTAAAAGTCCACCAGCAATGACTTATATTTAACAGCCTTCTCTTCCAATGTCAACATGTCCATTTGGCTTATTTCCATCTTAAACATCTTTGCCAAATTGTAATGAATGCTCTGACTTATTTTATATTGAAAATGCACCTCTAAGTAATATGTATTTTGTAAGAGTCCCAATTATTTATTTAGTTATTTATTTATCTTTGTTAAGTCAGGTAAGTGAATTGTCCAAATACTATTTTCAACACTGATCCAGACCAAGAGTCAGTAACAACTTTTAAAACATTTGCAAAGAAGATTAGATTCCAACCTATATTTCAAACTAATATTTTGTCAGCTTACGTTATAACCAGCTTGCATAAATCAGTAACAACTATAGTTATCAACCAGTTATTTAACAAGTATTAAACAGTTCACTGAAAATCACATAACCTATTTTTAGGCCTGCATTTATAATGCTTTATCCTGACCTTTCCACTTCGTCTTGAACTTTTTCAGTCTAATGTTCTCCAATGGAAATGCAATTTCCCCATTTTTATGTTGAAAGGCATGGAATAATATAACAAAATTTTCCAGCCATGTCTTTACAAAAATAGCTTCCTCTCTGCTCCCCACCCCTCCTTTTCCATTTGGTTCTTTACTTTACTGCTCTTAAAAATAGACCCACTGCATGATCTTTTCCCTTTAGAAGCCATGCACCACTTAAAGTAGTTATAACTCTGAACATTAGGTTCAAGGAGGTGCACTTGAAATATGTATCTAACTTGGGAAAAAAAGAACAAGCCTTTCAAGATTCAGCTTCTTTTTTGAACCTTGTGAAAATTAGTGTCCTCCTTATTGAAAGCCATGCGCCTTCCTGTCAAAACCCAAACCTCTGTCTTATTAGCTGTACTTAGTTTTAAGCTATTCCTTCTGACGTACTGCCATCATCTAACCCTGAGGCTAGAAAACTCACCCCAATATTATCCTTTTAGATTACAGAACTGCTTGGCCCTAATGTAAAAATGGTCCTCCTCTCAGTTTGTTGTTAAGTGAAAATACTTCTAATAAAACTGCTTCTTCTACTTGGAATCACTTAAATGTCTTTGTTATAGAGAAAATGGTTGTGAAGCTAGTTAACATGGATTCATACTATTCAGAAATAGCTGTCTTAGCTTACTTGTTAATAATTAGCTGAATGTTTTACAGAATTATTTCTACAATTATAAAACCATAATTGCATCAATTTGTGCATATTACTTTTATGTCTCCTGGTACATTTTCGTGATGTTTTCTATGAAATATATTATTTCATTTACTTTTCTGTCTGTTGATTTGTTAAACTTTTCATTTTTATTTTATTGTTTGTGGACTGGCCTAGGCCATGGCTAAAAAGGTTCATGGGCCAGCTTATTTACCAAGTTAATCCACACATAAACAAGTAAACAAACAAGCACACAAACAGGAACATTATTCAGGATGCCATTCTTGGTTACATGCATGTGATCGTAGTGCTGCAGTGTGAGCTGTTACTTTGCTGCTCACTGATGTTATTGTTACTGTTACTATAATTTCTGTAAGTGTAATGGGCAGTACCTCCAACTCCGGTATGAATAGGGTCTTATTGTTGTCCAAGTTTGAAGTGAGTGCCCTTGTATGCTTTCCTCCTGGGGAGGTGCAGAGAGTTACAGTTGAGCTTTATATGCATTTGTCCAAGTCAGATAAGAGACACTTGTCTTGCTCAGTAACTCATCTTCTTAAACAGCAATGTCAAACAAAAATAATTGATTTAAACAACTGGCCTATTAACTGGTATTAGTACAGTGGGATTCAAATATATCTGCTTGAGAGATCATGGCTGACAAGCTGAAACTCTCTCTTCAAGAGTTCCACATACTTCCTTAGACTTTTTCTGCCCCATTGTGCCTTTTTTAAGCAATGTTGATTTGTTAGACACTACAACCCAGCAAATTGTAATCTGCTCTACATTATTTATTTATTTTATTTATTTATTTCTATTTTGATTACCGGGGAAGTCCACTGGGCCCAGAGAGCCCGTTTTCAGTGGAGGCCCAGGGAGAAAAGCTACATTTTAACAAATTCACACAGTTAAAGTCAAAAGTCAAAAGCTATTTACAATATTTACAGAGTGTGAGAGATCGTATGGGAATTAGCTATAGAAGGTTATAGCCAGCTATAAGGTGCTTAGGAACTCAGGAGGATACCCTCCCAGGGGTTTTGTTAAAGAGTTCTAGATAGGGAGAATGCAACTACATTTCCATTTGGAGGAGAGGTAGGTGTAAAGCTGAGTTTTGAAGTTGTTTGTGTTTGACATTGTCCTTAGTGTGGAAGGGAGAGAGTTCCATTTCTTACCTAAGGAGCAGGAGAGGAGAAGTTGTCCAGCAGGACGTTTAGCTTTGTGGACAGTAAGTAAGTTTAGGTGTTCATATCTGAGAGTTCTTTTGGGGTGTATGGGGGAAGGATGTTAGTTAGAGTGGGGCATTTGGTTAGATTAAATATTAGTCTATGTGCTGCAGTGAGCTGGAGGAAGTCCATGTAATTTGTGAATTCTAACCAGTTTAGGGATTGGAGGGTAACACAATAATGAGTGGAATGTTTGGTTTTGGTGGCTGGCCATAAGTCTGTAATACCTGGGAATGCAACCAGTTATGAAGACTACTTCAGCAGTATGATGACAATTGTACAGTTGTGGTACAGCCTTACTGTAACTGTAGAACTGGTTAATAGATTCATAGGTAGCTAGTAGGCATGCAGTCTGAGAGACCATTAATGGGCCTAGCTCAAACTCCCAGCTGTCCCAAAGCACCATCTGGTTAAGGGACTTGTTTCTGTACTGTAGCACCAACTCCCTCCTTACTTCTTATCGTGTGGATATTTAGAACCTGGAGTGGAAAGGTGTGAAAGGTGACCGGTGTCATAGGTCTGTGCATGATATAGCCACCACATAAACCTGAATGTGGTTTGAATGTTTTATATTTTTGTTTTGTTTTGCTCTGGTTTGATTCTTTGCTGTTTGAAAGGGCATCACTAACAATACAGCTTCAGTTTCAATTTTATTTTGGCATTTCCTAAACACATTTACCAAGTCGAAGCAAAATATATGAAAGTGGCAGTAAAGTATAAAGAAATGTAAAGTTTAAAGTACTGTTTCAGACAAATCTCATCTGAAAACTAAACTAATTGACATGCATATACAATGTAAAAAATCATATTTATTTATTTATTTGATATGTGTTGACCAGGATAGTCCAACTGGGCAAAGCCCCTTTTCAGCGGAGGCCCAGGGAGAAAAG
>NC_056725.1:202661174-202671174 GCF_019279795.1 Protopterus annectens | reverse complement strand
TAAGTCAATTATATGGTATGTGAATGCATTTTGTTAACTAAATTTACTGTGCTACATTTCCACCACCACAGTTTTGAGACCATTATCTTATACTAGTTAGTGTGGTCTTACCCATGCTGGAGCAGTTGTGAAGCAGTGGAACATTAAGTAATAATGCCTCGTTTAGTCATCAGTAGGCTTGTAGCCCTGGTACTTTGTCTGGAAGAATGCAGACCCCAAAGTGCACCTGGTAGTTCCCACAGTTTCTGTAAGAAAACCTACTCCACTTGGCTTTCCTTCCATCTCCCAAAAGTCCGATGAGGAAAGATGGTGCTTCTATCTGGCATTTTTTTTTCTTTTTAGGTGTTGAAGTATTTGACATGTGGACAAAGTGCAGCTTCTAATGGGAGAACTTCCAGAAGGACAATAAAAGGGAAGCTTAAGGTCCAGGCCATGTGCTTCTTCAAAAATGAGAGAGTTGAAGGTCCACATAATGCATTACATGGTTGAAAACACAGCCAGAATCCAGCATAACCTTGTGCTAACAGTCCTGCTTCAGGCTGACAGACTTTGATTGGAGTAAGGGACTTGTCCATAAAGGCCATTTTGACCATTGCCTGGGCTCTGAATGTTCTATTCATTCTTTTTAACAGGAGTAAGACTTTTTTAACATTTTTAGGTTTAGTTATATATTTCCAACTTTGTATGAAATGTTAAAGAAATGTAAAACTAGTTTGAGTACCTCCTTTAGTGAATGTGCTATTTTGGACAAACCTCCATTTTTTTGCTTTAAAGCGAACTGATACATTCTCCACTATTTTAATACATACTAGTGAATGAGCCATAATGGCTGTTAGGTTAACTCTTGTTAAATCCTGTTTAAAAAATATTGTAGGCATGCATTTTAACATGGTGTCTTGGGAAAGTTGAATAAAAACAAATATACATATATGTATAGTATATACACGTGTGCGTGTGTAATTATACATATGTGTATACGTATGTCTGTATAAATATATATAATACATATATGTATAGTATATACACATGTGCATGTGTAATTATACATATGTGTATATGTATGTCTGTATACATATATATAATATATATGTATGCGTTTGTGTATAATATATACATATATATATATATGTGTGTGTGTGTGTGTGTGTGTGTGTGTGTATACATGCGTGCACAGTGCACATGTAATTATACATATGTGTATACGTATGTGTATCTGTGCACATATAAATATATATATATATATATATATATATATATATATATATATATATATATAGTAAACTCTCAGTTAACCAGAACTCAAGCAACCGACACTCTCAAGCAACCAGCAAAAAAAAAAAAAAAAAAAAATCAAAGAAATACAGTACAATTTTTATATGTTGCACTTTCTGTGCCTCCCCCCAGCAGAAACATACCTTAGGTTTTTAGAAATTTAAAGTTTTAAAAAGGAAGATAGGAATAAATTCCCTCTTTCTCCAACCTGAGAACAACTCAAACCAAACAAAAAGTATAGGGTATAGTACTAGTCAGGCCTATTTTTAATAGTAATTCTCAAGCAACCAGAAACTACAGTTATCCGGCATCTCCCCTTTAGGCCTACCACTTAGCTCTTCTTGGCCTCTCTCCCTCATATTCTGACAATTATGGATGGACAATTTCCTATGGTTTCTCCTGCCAGCCTGGTTGATATGGGCATCCTGATACAGTGTAGCAACTGCCTCATGTACATGGACAACCATCTACTACTACCACCAAGAAACACAATTTGTGAGAGGTACAATTACATTAAGAACCTAGAGTCTATGCTCTCTCCCTCACAAGCCAGTATATGTGGCACTGATAAGGTTGTCAACACAATCACTGCGCCTCAAACACCACCCATAACTACACAACAAATGCCCACATATGCAGAGGTTCTCAACAAAAACAAACCCAAACAAAGGAGACCTCAGAGGCAAAAACATATGTGAACTCCACAACCCTCCACACCACATACCACACATAGTCCACATACCTGTGTCTCACAACCACTAAGGCCTAACCATAAACCCAACATATTAGTCATAGGAGACTCCATTGTGAGACACACAGATGTGCCTCTCAAGTCACAGTTAGTTGTTTGTCAGGCGCCAGAATCCGCCATATCACACATGTATTCAAGTGTCTTAACAACAGGTACTGTTATGACTCTGTCATAGCCCGTGTTGGTGTGAATGACTTGAGATGTACCTCCCTGGGCTATATGAAGAGAGACATAATTGAGCTCGCTGAATATGTGTCCCAGGCAGGTATGTCCCTAGCCTTAAACAGCATTCTACCGTCACCCAGAATGATGCCTCAAAACAAACAGAAAATGATTGATTTTAACAATTGACTTACTTTTTGGTGTCATTCCAGGGGGATCCAGTACCAGACAGCCTGGGAAAATATGATCAACAGGCCATGATCTTTTGCTAGAGATGGCCTGCATCTGTCTCACTTGGGCTTCAGGCTTCTGGCAAAGGCCCTTGCCTCCCACATAGTGCCTTTTTTAAGAAAAGTCATGAGGTCGATACTACCAACATAAAAATTTCAACAAAACACAAATTAAAGGTCATACTGCTGAATGCCAGGTGTCTAAACATGAAGCTGCACTCATTGCAAGCATTCTTAAGCCTGGATGATGCTGACATTTGTGCAGTCACAGAAACCTGGTTCAAAGCTATGGAGAGCACCCCAGCCTTACCTGGTTACTCATCCTATCATAATTCAGACACCAAACTGTGGACAGCAATGCCAAAGGAGGTGGAGATGCAATATATAATAAGGACACACACACCTCCAGGCTGGTCAAAGAGTATGATGCAC
The DNA here is from genome assembly GCF_019279795.1 of Protopterus annectens. NCBI lineage: Eukaryota > Metazoa > Chordata > Ceratodontiformes > Protopteridae > Protopterus > Protopterus annectens. Next base: position 202,668,327 of record NC_056725.1, on the reverse strand, counting down.
AGGAGACACTCCAGGTGCAGTTAACCATTGACAAGACCCTTATTCAAATCATAGTTAGCTACAGCCCCCAAATTTGACTCAAGATGTACACTCCACCTATCTGGATCTCTTCAAATCAATCAAGATTCAACCCTTTACCCTGTTCCTGGGCGACTTTAACTACCCAACCATAGATAAAAAAAAATACTCATGCCAGAACACAAAAGCCCAGAGAGTCCTCGATTTTATCAATGCAAATATCGGAACAGCTAGTCGCTACCCCCACAAGAGATGATATCATCTTGGACTTAGTATTAACCAACATGAGTAACCACTGCAGCACCCCTACAGTATCATCCTCCCTGGAAAGATCTGACCATAAAGCGGTCACTTTCAAAGTCACCATCTCCCCTGACCCCACCCCCCCTCTAGCTAGGCTCAAATAAAAAATCTCCAAAGCTGATTACAACCTCCTGAGGGATAGTATAAACAGCTTCACAGCCCCCTCCCCCTCTGTAGGAACTGGCATCAATGTCCAAAGCTACACCAAAGTACTATACGAGCATTTATATAACTGCATGGAATGAGGAATACTTGACGGACAAAATTATCCTCCACAAGGAAGAGTAAACCTGTCTGGTGGACATATGCAATAAATAAACTATATAACAAAAGTAAAAAATTGCTGTCCAGGACCAAGAAGGAGCAGGTGCCCAGTTGGAAACAATGTCTCCTTAACCTGAACAAGAAAATAAGAGCACTAGTGAAATCCCCTAACGCCAACTTCAAGTCCAGATTGGACCCATCTACTAAAGACAATCATAAGGCCTTCTTCATGTATGTCCGCAATCTCAAAGCAAGCACCCAGATCTGTTCAGAACTGGTGGTCAAGGACACCACATACACAAATACTGTAGATATAGCCAACCTCTTGGCTGACAGATTCAGTGAACAATTCACCCCTCTGTTCTCCCCATCAGTAAATCAAGGCATCACCAATACCTGCCCCCTTCCCTTTATCTCTAGGGAACAGGTCGTCACTGCCTTCTCAAAGGAAAAAAATACAGCCTCCATGGGACCTGATAACATCCCAGGCTGCATCCTGCATGAACTCAGGCATGAGCTTGCAGCACCATTAGGCACTCTATTCAAACAAAGCCTGAGTACTTGTCCCAGACGAGTGGAGGACAGCCACATAAAGGTGGAGCGTCCACCAATCTGGGAAATTATAGTCCCATCAGCCTAACTGGCCTGATTTGCAAGGCCATGAAATGGATTATCATGGACCTCATTAACAGGGACATTGGCAACCTCCAAACACTCAACCCCACACAGTTTGGCTTTGTTAAGCAGAGGTCATGTCTGTTAAATCTGGTCGACTTCTTTGAGACAGTCAACAAAGCCATAGACGAGGGGAAGACAGTGTATGCTGCCTACCTTGACCTGGCCAAAGCTTTCGATGCTATTCTCCACTCGGGCATAATAGATAACCTCTCTCAACTAGACACCAATCCATATGTTATCAGATGGGTAGCCAACTGGCTCCCTGATAGAACCCACTTAATCAAAATAGGGGAAACCACCTCAAGCAGTAGATCCATAACGAGTGGGGTACCCCTGGGATCGGTCTTGGGGCCTCTGTTATTCAGGATATACTTCTCTGAGGTGCAGTCCAAAACCAGTGGGCTGTGGTTGACCAAGTTTACAGATGCTGCAAGCTGGGTGCAGTCATCAATTCCGCAAGTGATGTGGACGTCCTCCAAGAGGGTCTAACTCAAACAAATTACTGGTGCCAGAAACATGGCCTCAAGCTGAATGTCAAAAAATACATTGTCATCCCTTTGGGGAGAGTGACATCCCCACATATTATCACATTAATAACAATGTCCTAAGCACGCAATCAGTTGTGAGGGATTTGGGCACCAAGGTTGATAGCAACCTGACTTTTGACCACCATGTTGATTCCGCTGTACAGAAAGCTTTCTATATGGTCCACCTCATAAGTAAGAGTATCTCATCCAGGGACAAGGACGTCATAACATCCTGTATTCTTTCCTTGTAAGTCTAATTATTGAGTACAATGCCCCCTGTGTCATGTACCTCGCAAAGCACATGCAGCAGCTGGAGAGACCACAGACGTTCCTCACCAGGAGAATCCAGGGCTTCAAACATCTACCCTACACAGATAGGCTAAAAGCCCTGTCCCTCTACTCAGTTTCATAGAGAATCATCAGAAGTGACCTCTGTCTGGCATACAAAGCAATCTCAGACCCCCATCTTGATGAGACTGCTGTATATCCACAAGTCAAGCTCTACTCGAGTAACCCACATGCATGACCTCAACCTGGTCTGTGACATCAGTAGGACTTGGCAGGACAGATTTGTGTCCCAGAGACTCCCCCATCTGTGGAACAGACTCCATCTCCATGTCAAGCAGAGTACCTCATTATCCCTTTTTAAGTGCAACCTGGACAACTGAATGGGAAACAGAAAATATACCCCTGGGATTCCACCTGTGTCCCTGCTGGACAGGGGCTTTGGGTCTGAATTGTCTAAATATGGGCTAAACTCTTGGCTAGGCTTTTAAGGGCCTCAGCGCCAATAGCCTAGTAACGTCCTATGATATTATGATAATATGGAGTGTCCTACAGTAACCTTAGTAATGCTGAGACCGCCCCCTGTATGTCACCTATAGAACTGCAGGCATTACAGGTGGATGCTCCCTGTCTACAACAGTTTGGAAGGCATATAGGCAGAGCTATGCTTTACACTAGTCAGATACCATAGTAATAACAATAGCAACATCATTAGTGTTGTGGATAGTCCCATCTGTGTATCATCTCTACTTCTGCAGGCATTATGGCATTGTCCATGTAATATGTGTAATACTATAGATGACTTATAGAGGGAGCTCACTGCACAATTAAAGATGTGTGTAAGACTTCTGGCCTGCATTTGCATGCCTACATACCACATCAAAACTCAGTGCCATCTCCTTTATTAAGATCCCCTTTATTAAGAGGATATAAAAAAGTGTACTAAATGTCATGCAGCTGACTTTGCAGCATACACAGAGCATGCCACCTGGATTAAGAGAAACAGCTTTACTTGAAGCTGAAATGACCAGAATGCAGCAGAAATACAAATTATGGATTTATGAACTTTACATTTCAGGCATGACAGCACTTTCCTTGCAATGCCTACAGTCAATGTTGATATACAGGTGGTGATAGTTGACCTCCTTTGGAATACTCAGACAGCCACACATCAGAATCTTCTAGTTTTGAATGATGCCATACATACGTAATAAGGATAAGTAATGTAGACTATTTCTGAATCACTTTACTCATACATGCTTTAACACACCAGATGCAGCAATATTTACATACTTACTACTGCAGCATATTCTTTTGTCTGGATCAGAGTCCTTCTGTGAATGGAATGGCTTACAGGGTTTGATATAGCATTGCATCAAGATGATGCCCTCCCCATACATTACCCCAAGCCTTTAGGAAACTCCACAGTGTCTTCACTTTGAAACCGAGCAAAAATATAAAACACGCAGGACATCATCAGTACTTGTTTCATGGTTCAGGACCATCACAGCAGCAGACCTAACTTATGACCAAATTGTGATTAGCTGATAGTTCAGCATTTTGCTTGGCATGAGGATCCAGAACAAATGGCCTCAGGTATGACGACATAAGCTATGGATGTGATCATCAGCCTTTGGCCCAAGGTGTTGCAGCCTGATGTTTGAACATTATATACATTATGGAGAATTTGTGACAAAAACACAAGTGCAGTAACAATTGACTGTGTAGGTGCACTTGTGCCTGTCAGTCTCCTCCCTGTAGATGTTGAAGTGTCCCAATAAATGTATAGAGTGGCTTCATCCAAGGGCAAGTTCCAGAATAATACAGTCCTTCTCAGAGCAAGAAATCAAGTTTCAGGACCAGTGATGTAAGGAGGTTCTATTGAACTGATGCAATGAGGTCACAGTCCTTGTGACAAAAACAAATTTCCATTGTCAACATTTTTTTTTACAGTTCACATCATCATTTTATTCAACACAATGTTTGTTTTTGATAAGTTATGGCTATTGTGATATGACTATTAAGCCAGGGAAGTACTTTGCTAATTAGACTTTAAAAACAAGTAAACAAACTAAACATACTTTCCCTTATCCTCATCAAATTAGTTGTTTTGAAAAAAGTCCCAACAAACCAGGCAGAAAAACGCTATGATGTTGTAGTGCTGAATTGAACGAACGTGCACAGCCAACAGTTGTAAAAACGTACCAGAATTTTAATGCAAATCACAGAAGGAAAAAATACCTTAGCACTTTCATGGTATTACATTACTGCTTCTTCAGGCATTAGTTGTTTTGTTAGGGTCTACTTGACGTTGTCATAACCTGACAATATCGAGTCTGATATTGTCGGCACGACAATATCGAAAGTGAAGAACATCGTGCAAGTAAACAGAAGTCTCCGTAAGGGGAGATTTCCATTTACCTCAATGTAGTGCGGTCTCGGAGTTGGTATATTTATGTAGGGGGGTGTGGGGGGGTGCAGGGGCCCCTGCCTATGCCATTTAGTTTTTTTTTTATTTGTTTTTTTTTACGTTATTCGATGTTTTACTTAATCGATCAATAAAGTTCGACCTTTATTGATTCGATTAAGTAAACTTTCGATAATGTGATATAGACACGTTTTGTTAATGTTGTGCTGCAAGAAACTGTGAATTGTGCTCTACATGAATTGTGTTCCCTAAACTCAGAGAAGAGTCTGGACTTTCAAGGTGTGTCTGACTGTTAAATAATACTTAAGAAGGTTGTGGAGTAAGAGCTGATTGGGAAAAGTGGTACTACAACAAATAATGTATGTTTCTAGAAAAATTAAAAACTCAAGAAATTGTTGAAAGGCTTCCTAACAAAGAGTGTATAATGAATTTAATGAAATGGTATTACAGAGAGGTGAATGTCTATGAATATTGCTGAAAAGAATGTGTTGAAAACTTCATTACAACACATCTTTTGAAATTTGTTTTTGAGAAATAAGTCATTCAATTTTAAGTTTTATACAATGGAAATAGCAGCTCCACAATATAGGTTCATAGGTTGGTACTAGGCTATCGGCCCTAGGGCCTATACAAGCTTAGCCATAACAATTCCCTGGTTATTTCTTCCACACTATTTACTTCCCTGGACCCCTGTCTAGCAGGGTGACTGACGTGATCCCTGGGGTGAATTTCCTTTCTCCCATCAAATGGTTCAAATCTGGGTTTAAGCAGTATTTGTTTTTAGAAATTTAAAAAAATATGTGAAGTGCTAATTACTCACAAACTAGATTTTGGACTGCATGGTATTCTTGAACCAGCTAAATTTGTGATACACAAATATAAGCTCAGTAACATCTATGCATTGTCCTGGTTAACATGTGCCTGTCCAAGGAAAAGATAATGTTACGGCAGGAAAAATGTGTTTAGGAAAAGGTTACTGGGGAAATTTTGCTACATTTGAATGAAATGCTTGGGAAGCAAAGGGAATAGTATGTTGCAATATTACTTCCAAGAAGTGGAATTCTGCAAATTCTATTGAGTGCTGTCTGAAACTGCTTTTCCTGTGAGCAGTAGTAAGAAACCTATGGTAAATTGTATGAGACACACATAACTAAAAAGCAAGTCTTCTTAAATGTTAAGTTGTTCAAATTTATAGGTTCATAGGTTCATAGGTTCATACTAGGCTATCTGCCCTAGGGCATTTACAAGCCTAGCCAGAGTGTGTTTGTCTTTCACCACCCATTTTAAAATTAATTTTGCTATGCCCTTTTTCGAGGTTAGTATACTGTGCATCTGTCTAACAGTGACACAGAAGTGATACCCGGAGTAAATCTATGATCTCCCATCCACTCATCAAGATTCCTCTTGAAGAGAGTCAATAAGGGACTCTGCCTAACCTGGACTGGGATTTTATTCCAGAGTGAAGGGAGCCTCTGGGTTATGAATCTGTCCCTCCAGCATGTCCTATTTTTTTCAGTGCTGAGATTCAAGTCTTTCAAGCATGTAGCTCGATGGGATTTGGATTTTCTGAGGTGCAGCATGTCCATTAATTCCGGGTTGGATATGGCTTTATACGTCAGGCACAGATTGCCTCTGAGCAGGCGGTATGCCACTGAGTAGAGCTGGAGTTTCTTTAACCGGGCAGCATATGGCATCTGTTTGAGCCCTTTGATCCTCTTGGTGAGGTACTTTTGGGGTCTTTGCAGTTGCTACAGGTGTCTGGTAAGGTACATCCCAAAAGGGGAATTGTACTCAATTATGGGCCTGATGAGGGATGAGTAAAGAGGCACGATAACCTCCCCTGATCTAGATGTGAATCCCTTCATGATTAGGTGGGCTATATAAAATGATTTTCTAACCACTTTGGCCACGTGGTTGTCGAATGAGAGATTGCTATCAACTTGGGTCCCCAGGTCCCTAATTACTTCTTCCGTACTTAATGGATTACCATCTATGTGGTAATTTGTGGGCACTTTGTTTTTGCCGAAGGGGATGACTATACACTTTTTGGCGTTTAGCTTGAGGCCGTGGCTCTGGCACCAGTTGTCTGTTTCTATGAGGCCCTTTTGTAGGATGCTTGTGTCAGCTGGAGAGTCGATTATGGCGCCCAGTTTGCAGTCATCTGCGAACTTGGTCAGCCACAGTCCTTCCATGTTGGCCTGTACCTCCGAGAAATATATACCGAACAAGAGAGGTCCCAGGACTGAGCCTTGTGGGATGCCACTTGTAACTGGTTTGGAGTCTGATATGGCTCCAGCAATTCTAACCATGTGGGTTCTGTCCTTGAGCCAGTTTGCAACCCATCTAGTGACATAGGGGTTTATATTTAAGCTGGTGAGCTTATCTATAATGCCCGAGTGGGGTATTGTGTCGAAGGCTTTTGCGAGGTCCAGGTAGGCTGTGTGGACCACCTTCCCCTCGTCAATGGCCTTGGTGACTGTTTCAAAGAAATCGACCAGGTTTAAGAGGCAGGATCTGCCCTTAACAAAGCCGAACTGGGTAGGATCCAGTGTCTGTAGGTCCCCAATATCTTTATTTACGAGGTCCATGATGATCCTTTCCATAGGTTTGCAGACCAAGCTAGTCAGGCTTATGGGGTGATAGTTTCCAG
>NC_056725.1:202598674-202656174 GCF_019279795.1 Protopterus annectens | reverse complement strand
GTGATCCAAACTTCATCATTCTCTATCATGCTTTGTGTCTCATGTTTCCAATGCTTCTCAGCTGCTTCAGAATGTTTGCACAATCCCCAGTGCAACAGTCTTGCCACATTATTATGCCTTTCACTGTACAGGTGCTCTGCCATTAGTCGATCACACCCAGCAACAAGATGGTGGCTGTTTCCAGTTGTGTTTTATAGAACCTGCACTTGTCTGTTTCTCTCATAAGTTCAATGGACTTTGTAAACTAACGTGTACATAGTCCACTATCCTAGGTCACTAATACTAACCTTTCATCTTTTGGTTTAAATTCACCTCCCCTTAACCATTCCTGTGTCAGACCTTGATCAACATGAGGTTGTTCCTGTAGTTTTATGTACTTGCAACTGTATTTATGCCTTTTCCACATTTCTTGCCTTCTCATCTGATCCTTCTTATATTCTTTCTTTTGTTTTTGGCACACTCGTTGCTACTTGATTTTCTTCTCCTTCTGGTTTGATTTCCATTTGCACTTGACACTGATATGCTTCTACTAAACTTAGTAGGGACGCCATCTTAGATTTGTTCTCTTCACATTTCAAAACGTTCACTATATTTGGATCTGGTGAGGTCAACAGATACATATGCAGTCCTACCATTGCAGATCTGTACATGTAATCAGTTTTAAGGAGGCCCATACCTCCTTCAGAATGAGGAATATATAATCTTGGTATACACCCATTTCTATATATCATTTGATAAGCATGAAGCATGTTTCTTGTTTTCCTGTCCAACTGATCCAATACCTTTTGAGGCCAGTCAATCACCCCAAAACTGTAAGTTAGAACAGGAAGACCAGATCTGTATATAGCTTGGACTTGTTCCTAGATGTCAGGACTGTTTTCAGTATTAATTTAAGTCTTCTAAAATATTCCTTATTGAGTTTTGTTTGTATTTGTTCATGTTTATTGTGGATCCTTCATCAGTTCCCAAATATTTATGCACTCTATCCTGCTTAAGTTCCTTTATATATCACATACTTGTCCCAGACTATTTTCTTGGTATTGCAGTTTTCCTGCTTTAAATGTTGCTTTTGCTCATTTATTAAGACCAAATGATATTCTTATATCATCTGAAAAAGTTTTCACTACTTGGAGTTGTGCTTTCAACTCCTCATCTGATGAACTATACAGTTTTAAAACATCCACAAAAAGAAGATGAAGTCTTTCTACTTCGTTGTTTTATGGAAGCCAAATTCTAACCACTATCTAATCTGATAAGTATGCAGTTTATGGGTTAAGTGTATATCAAAAGAGCAGCAATGATAAAGAGTTACCCTGAAATATCCCCCCTTTTTTATCCCTGGGATACTAATTTTGTCCTGTGTCATAGTTTAGCGGCAAAGTGGTTTGCCACTGTTTTATGGTCACTGTAATGTAACTGATCAATGTAGGGTGTATCTTATACAGCTTTAATAATTTATCCATGAATGGGGGATGCTGTCAGATGCTTTTTTTGTAATCTATCCATGGCATACTTAGATTCTTCACCTTTTGACAGTTCTCCACTATGACTTTCCTTTGTTGGCCTTTCGCTCTCTTGCTATGATTGAGTTTTCTTCTGAATAACCATAAACTCTGTCAGCATCAATTTCAGTATATAGTTTATATATTGTCATAAGGCAAGTTATTGGTCTATAGTTTGTAGAATAACTTGCAGGTTCACGCTAAAGGAGCAGTTTCATTTCTCCTGTTGTTAACCAGGTTGTTGCCTGTTTGGGGTGTGCATATAGGATCATAGGATCATAGGAGGTTACTAGGCTATTGGCACTGAGGCTCTTATAAGCCTAGCCAAGAGTTTAGCCCATGTTTAGACAAGTTAGCACTCAAAGCCCCTGTCCAGCAGGGACACAGGTAGAATCCCAGGGGTGTATTTTCTGTTTCTCATTCAGTTATCCAGGTTGCGCTTGAAAAGGGATACTGAGGTACTCTGCCTGACATGGAGAGGGAGTCTATTCCACAGATGGGGGAATCTCTGGGACACATATCTGTCCCACCAACAAGCTCTATTGATGTCACAGACCAGGTTGAGGTCACACATGTCGGTTACTCGAGTGGAGCTTGACTTGTGGATATGCAGCAATCCCAACAAGGCGGGGTCTGAGATTGCTTTGCATGCCAGACAGAGGTCACCTCTAAGGAGTCATTTCAAAACTGAGTAGAGGGACAGGGCTTTTAGCCTATCTGTGTAGGGTAGATGTTTGAGGCCCTGGATTCTTCTGGTGAGGAACCTCTGTGGTCTCTCCAGCTGCTGCATGTGCTTTGTGAAGTACATGCTGAATGAGGTGTTGTACTCAATAATTGGCCTTATAAGGGAAGAATACAGGGATGTTATGACCTCCTTGTCCCTGGATGAGATACCCTTACTTATGAGGTGGGCCATGTAGAAAGCTTTCTGTACAACAGAAGCAACATGGTGGTCAAAAGTCAGGTTGTTATCAACATGGGTGCCCTAATCCCTCACAACTAATTACGTGCTTACGACATTGTTATTAATGTGATAATATGTGGGATGTCACTCTCCCAAAAGGGGATTATGATGCATTTTTTGGCATTCAGCTTGAGGCCATGTTTCTGGCACCAGTCATTTGTTTGGGTGCAACCCTCTTGGTGGACATCCACATCACTTGTGGATTTGATGACCACACCCAGCTTGCAGTCATCTGCAAACTTGGTCAGTCATAGCCCACTGTTTTTTGCCTGCACCTCAGAGAAGTATATCCTGAATAACAGAGGCCCCAAGACCGATCCCTGGGGTATGCCTCTCATTACGGGTCTACTGCTTGAGATGGCTTCCCCTATTTTGATTAGATGGGTTCTATCAGTGGATCACTTTACTACCCATCTGATAACATATGGATTGATGCCTAGTTGAGAGAGTTTATCTATTATACCCAAGTGAGGAACAGTGTTGAAGGCTTTGGCCAGGTCAAGGTAGGCAGTGTGCACCATCTTCCCCTCATCCATGGCTTTGGTGACTGTCTCAAAGAAGTCGACCAGATTTAACAGACATGACCTCCCCTTGACAAAGCCAAACTGTGTGGGGTCAAGTGTTTGGAAGTTGCCAGTGTCCCTGTTAATAATGTCCATGACAATCCATTCCATGGCCTTGCAGATCAGGCTAGTTAGGCTGATGGGTCTATAATTTCCAGTACTGGTAGATGCTCCACCTTTGTGTAAAGAGATGACAGTGGCTGTCCTCCACTTGGGCAAAGCCAGTACTCAGGCTTTGGTTGAATAGGATGCCTAATGGTGCTGCAAGTTCATGCCTGAGTTCATGTAGGATGCAGCCTGGGATGTTATCGGGTCCCATGGAGGCTGTATTTTTTGCTTTTGAGAGGCCAGTGATGACCTGTTCCCTAGAGATAAGGGGAGGGGGGGCAGGTGCTGGGGATGTCCTGATTTACTGATGGGGGGACAGAGGGGTGAAAGTTTTTGCTGAATCTGGCAGCCAGTAGGTTGGCTATATCTACAGAATATGTGTATGTGGTGTCCTTGATCATCAGTTCTGAACAGATTTGGGTGATTCCTTTGAGACTGTGGACATATATGTAGAAGGCCTTATGATTGTCTCTAGTAAATGTGGCTAATTTGGACTCAAAGTTGGCTTTAGAGAATTTCACTAGTGCTCTCATTTGCTTGTTCAGGCTAAGGAGAGATTGCTTCCAATTGGGCACCTGGTCCTTCTTGGCCCTGGACAGCAATTGTTTCCTTTTGTTATATAGTTTATTTATTGCAGATGTCCACCAGACAAGTTTACTTTTCCTTGCAGAGGATGATTTTGTCCTGTCAAGTATTCCTGATTCCATGCATCTATATAAATGCTTGTATAGTACTTTGGTGTAGATTTGGACACTGGTGCCAGTTCCAACAGAGGGGTAGGGGGCTGTGAAGCTGTTTATACCATCCCTCAGGAGGTTGTAATCAGCTTTGGAGAAGTTTTTTGTTTGACCCTAGCTTGAGGAGGGTCAGGGGAGATGCTTACTTTTAAAGTGAGTGCTTTATGGTCAGATCTTACCAGGGAGGATGATACTGTAGGGGTTCTGTAGTGGTTACTCACGTTGGTTAATACTAATTCCAAGATATTATCACCTCTTGTGGGGGTAGTGACTAGCTGTTCCAAGGCATTTTGGATTGATAAAATTGAGGAATCTCTGGGCATTTGCATTCTGGCATGAGTAGTTTTTACAGTCTATGGTTGCGTAGTTAAAGTCACCCAGGATCAGGTAAAAGGGTTGAATCTTGATAGATTCGAAGAGGTCCAGACAGGTGGAGTGGGCATCTTGAGTCAAATTTGATAGCCTGTAGCTAGCTATGATTTGAATGTCTTACTCAAGGTTAAATCTTTGTGCAAAGATATTAATTCTTTTTGCCAGAAGATAAGTCTGGATCTGAGGCTGGGGTTTTCCATTAAGGAGCTTTTCTTAATTTTGTTTCAATTTCTCTGTTGATTACTTCATCCTATTTCATATTCTTACTGTTACTTCTATCCATTCTGAATCTTCATTATATTCCACAGGGTCTTCATAGATATTTATCCAAAATATGTCCAGTTCTCTACAAAACTTTTTTGGTTCATCAGTGAATTGCTTATTTTGTAATTTTCCTTTATATTTATCTGCATATCTTCTAAGCGTTTCTGCCTGCACTGATATTTTAGTTTATTATTTGTAATATTGCAGGATAGAGCCTGGTCTGCTGTAATACTGTGCATTGCTTTTATTACATCTATCTAAGCATTTTTGGTGATCTGTTCCCTCTTCTATACTCTTCTAACAGTGACACTTCTTGTCTTAATTGCTTTATATCTTTTTCTATTCGATACTTCCATGATAGCATTTTATTTCTTCCCTTCCTTTCTCTTATTGCCCTGTATTTATGTGGTAAGACTTTGTTATATCACATGACATGAATTTCTGTTAACAGCCTTGATTACTGTGTTCATTTGTTTTATCAGACTTCTAATATTTTGGGTCTTATCGACTTTCTGTAATGTATTTCTTTCATTGTTCTTAATATGTCTATCCATCTCTATTAAATCAAGCAACTCTTCCCTTTGATCTTTTTTTTCTAAACTGAGAACGCATGCTTTATTCTCTGTTTCCTGTGGGCATTCTACAAAGAGTTCCAGAGCATCTTCCTGTAACATATTTTCTCCAGCTGCATCCTGCATCATCCTTTGCTCTTTCCTATGGGAACCTACTGGGCTATCACTCCACAACATTGGCTGCGTATTAGTTGCAATTGTTTCTTGCCCCTTACCTTGCTGTGTAACTCCAACTGAACTTCTGCACTGGTTTCCTACTGAAGGCATGAGAGTATCTTCATGTAGCAACTGATCAGATACTTCCCTTTCCACTTGTTTCTCCTTAATTTGGGGACTCATTGTTTCATCATGCTGTGATGTTACCAGAGTTGGATTTTCTACACTAAATCCTTCAGTTGACAGGTAATCCATAATTCCAGTTTCTATTTCTTTAACTTCTCCATTACTAATCCTCTTTTCTACTTTCCCCCTTTGTTTTCTTATTTTTTTGTATTGTAAAATTTTCCATCTCCAGATCTCTTTGCCTGCATTTCTTTTCAAATGTTTTTAATGCTACATTTTTTTGTATTGATTAGTTTTGCTGTCTTCACTATGAGCTTGTTTTTTGCTGTATCCAGAAAGTATGATGTTTTGCCTTGAGTAAGAAAGAGAGAAAGAGAGAGACAGAGACAGAGAGAGAGGGGGACTGGATATATATCACAAGCTTTTGTGTTATATTTCAGTCCCTCTATCTGTTTTTTATTTTTTTTTTCTGTTTCTGTTATCTTCTAAGAAAGACTGAGCTGGGCATAGCTATTATGTAATAAGTTGATGCCCTTTCTACAAGTAATTGCTGAAACACTAGACTGGTCTCCTGTGTGAAGTTCTGGAGGCCCTATCACCATAAGGACGTGGAATCATTTCAGAGGATAATGAAATCTTGTTCAGAGCCTGCATCACATGCAAAGGGACTAAAATAACTTTAAATGAATGCCCCTAAGGAAGTTTAAAATAAAGGAAACATTTAATTACTTTAGTGGCCTCAACAGAGACTGAGAGGCATCATCGTTTAGCAGTAGAACTAAGTGTATGGGACCTACATTTTAAAACAAAAACATCAGTTATGAGAAAATGTAAGGAACTCTATTATTAACAGAGACAATGATAAATGTATAGAACAGACACTTTATAATGGTGTACTGAATTCACAAGAAATGACTGAATTCAGGACTGCATGGGACAGATAGAAGAACATGTTTATGGGGAAGAATGTACTAACTGTAGTAGGCTAAATTTGGATTTGCTACTCAGGCAGTACATAATGAGAATGCCAGCTACTAAGGTTGTTGACAACATCTGTGTTTTTTGGATGTTTCTGTGTTCCTTATAAACTCATTTAAGGAGACAAGGTAACATGAGCCAGTGCAGCTTGTACATACTCTGTTTCTAATATAACCTGTGAAAAAAATATATTTACCATTGTTCTTTGCCACTATCTTTCTAGGAAGTTGCACTGTACTCGAAATTACATCCACATGAATCTTTTTGTGTCTTTCATCTTACGGGCCATTTCTATTCTGACCAAAGACACCCTTCTGGATCTACGAATGAATAAAGAAATTAGGGAAGAAGATGACCTCTCACAATTCCACAGTGATCAGGTAAAACTCTCTGTGGCATGCATTACCTCTGTAGTTCCTTTATTGGACACTGTATGCCCTTGGAAAACTTCAACTAGTAGTAATACTGAGACTGGGCCTCACAGTGCTCTCTAAGTAAATAAAAATATTGGATGAATTCTACTTTTTTTATAATAGTTATTATTTTTTTTTAGCCATAGAAGTGCTCTTGAAGTGCTTTTGAAACTCCATTAAAAAGACTACCATTTTTGAGACTGAATGTGCAATACAAAATGGAGGTTCTATATTCCTGGTGGTGCAGTAAGCTAGACAATATACATTTTAAGTAGGAGTTACAGGGTAGAAAGCTTCTACAATGAGGGGTGCAAAGGGATATCCCCTCCCCTAAAAGTACTTGCTGTTTAAGTGTGAAACTGAATTTCAAATGGATTGTATTTATTTATTTGGCTACTCAGTGATTTATTCATTCACACTTTGTTGAGTAGGTTAGTCCTACTAGGGCAGTGACATCTTTTCAGGTGAAACTATGGATAGTATTCATGCTGACTAGGGGAAAGTTGGCCAGGAATGGAGAACTTCACATACTCAGCTACAGTGTAAAAATGGCAGGTGTTGGAACCGCTAAGCCAGATGGTCAACAGTGGTTATGAAATGGAATGACTGATTTGATTCCTTTTCAAATTCAGTCAAAGATTGTGTCAAAGATCTGCAGGCAATTGTGGATTATGTTGATGGCTTACCTTTTGAGAAACTGCAGCAGTTAATAGCTAAGAAAGAGCCACCAGATATAGATTCACTGTCACGGGTGAAAGCAGAGGACCATTTTGGAATGGTGGAGGAACCAACATGAAATGCTGAGCAAGTAAACATGGGAGAGCAGCCTAGAAAGGTGATTTCAGGGAATGGTTACTCATAACTATATGTAACAGCAGATAGGACAACTAAAAGTTAAGTAGCAGTGGCTGCAGTAATGCGAACCTTTGCAGACAGTAGTTTACTGCTTCAGAGAAGGCCTTTGGTTTGAACTGTTTCACCCATGGACCTGTATGTTACTTGAGATATACTGACTAAACTGCTTGGGTTTGCTGTTGAACATGTGTGTTCTTTGGGGTTACCTGAAAACGCAGAAAGTCCACAATGCCGAAAACAAGAACACCGACACTGGAAGATCGACAATGGAGATGATCAAAAGTTGAGAATCCCGACGCTGAGATCAATGACATGTTAAGGTAAGTGTGCGATAGGGACGGATGTTAGGGTCAGGGTGTGGGTAAGCTAAGTTTGTGATAGTGACGGACGTTAGGGTAGGGTGCTGGTCAGGTAAGTGTGCGATAGTGATGGACTTTAGGTTTAGGGGCGGGTTAAGTGAGTTAGGGTTAGGGTCTGGGTAAGGTAAGTGTGCGATAGTGACGGACTTGAGAGTTAGGGGCGGATTAAGTGAGTTAGGGTTAGGGTGCAGGTAAGGTAAGTGTGCGATAGTGACAGACTTAAGGGTTAGGGGCAGATTAAGTGAGTTAGGGTTAGGGTGCGGGTAAGGTAAGTGTGCGATAGTGATGGACCTTAGGGCTAGGGTTTGGGTTAAGGTTAGTGCATAGATAGTTGTGTATGTAAGGTTTAGTGTAGGTTTGTAAGGTTTTTAGTGTGCTTGTGTTGTGTGTGTGTTTTTTGGGAAAGGTATTTGTTTTGTTGATTGTCAGGATTGTGGTTTGTCAGGCATGTGAAGTTTCGTGTTTTTGAACTTTCGATTTCTTTTGGTTTTGTCGTGTCGGTTATTTCGTTGTCTGTGTTTTGGCGTGTCGGTGTTATCAGGTAGACCCATTCCTTGATACAGCTGGGTCAGGAAAGATTTTGTGAAGTAACTTTTGTTTTGATACTTTTGAACTGTCAGCTGAATTTTTTCAAAAACTGAGTCTAAGTCTAAGAATGTGTATCATTGGAATGAATACACATTTATTGGAAATGCTCCTTCATTCAACAGAAAATTGATGGTTCAGTTTAGAACTGATGTCCTGACTGAATGAAAAGATGTGCAATTTTTTCTAATTTGTAAAAAACTGTACATGGCATTTAAATGTTTAATAATGACAGGGATATTCAGACTTGAGCTTGGGAATTATGGGTAATGCTGAATGAGCTAGATGGTGAGATGCAACACATTCCTTGTATAGTTGTTGTGAAAGGGGTCCAAGGTAAGGTATGGTATGCAAGGCAGTCAAAGATAGGTTTTCATTGTAGATCTGTAAAGTATCTTCTAAGTGCTTCCCCAAACATACAGTGTCAGTGATATGGGCAATTTGAACATAATGCAAATGGCTGCAGTTTGCATTGTAGCATCTGCAATGAGAAGGGGCATTCATGGAAGGCTTGCACTATTTCTCATTCTCTGGACCTCTCATATGTCCTTACATCTGACCCAGAAAATGGCCATAATGCGACACAGGACATACTAGAGGATGAACTGGAGTAATGGTTGACTACAATAGAAGAGTTCCAGGTGGCAGCCTGTAACTCATGGCTTCGGGGGGGTGGGAGGCATCTGGCTGGTCAGCATGCAAGATCGTGACATTTTTGTTTTGTAAAATATGTCCTCACAACAGTTCTGCATGTCCATATACAGTGTTTGGTCACTGCTTAAACAGACACTAGACACTTGTACATGGCTGACAACTCTGTGGTGTAGTAGAGGGTCCTGTTTGACAGTACTTTCTGAAGAAACTAGTCTAGTCAATTAAAATTTCCTTATGTAGGAGAAAAAGAGCTTGTGCAGCTGGGCACTGATAGCCTTAGTGAGGTTTATAGGTGATTACTAGGCTAATAGCACAACAGCCTTTACAAACCTAGCCAATAATACCCAGGATATGACAATATTAACTCTTAATTCCCCAGATTACTCATAAATAAAATTCCAGACTGAGAGAGGATAGGAGCTAAGCTGCTTTGTGACTGCCTGACAAATGGCTAAACAATACTGATAATAATCTCAACAAGATTCATATCAATAAATATTTGTTCAGCCTGCCACACCCCTATTTCTTCTTCCCTGCCTAAATAAATACATTTTTAATCTGCCGTGCCCCGGCTGATTAACTCTGCAAACAAAGCAGAGTGTTTACATTGTTCAGCTCTGATTTTAGGACCCACCCACGTACTCACACCTCTACTGCTTGTGCCAGCTTTGAGCATTGACATTTGCCTCATGCAACTGCTGTTGAGCTAATGGTTAATGACTACAACTTCTGGCCATTGCCATAAGCCATCTGATCTATTATTAATGTTATTTGTTGTATGTAACTGCTACTGAGACAATTAATTATTCAACTTATCACATTTATAATAAGCCATCTGATCTATTACTAATGTCATTTGTTGTATGTAACCCCTACTGAGACAATTAATTATTCAAATGATCACGTTTATAATATGCCATCTGATCTACTACCGATGTCTTCTATATTTCTCTAGTTCATTCTAATAATGAGCCATTCTCTCACTTTCTTCAAACCTTGAACAAGAGCTCACTTTGCATATTTTGGAATATGTATTGTTTTACTGTTTTCATTATTTCTGAATTATCTTGCTATTAAAATGAATTGTTTGTTGCTCAGTGAGCCCAGGTCATGACTGAAAAAGATTCAGTGGTCCAGTTCATCCACCCATTCAACAAGTCGCAGTTTTTTTTCTTTTCATTCAAAACAGCCCTCTCTGAACATCTGCACAATGAAGTGGTACACAAATGCTTCAAGTATAATGGTTGATCTTGCAGTCATTTATCCAACCTGCTTCTAGCCCACCAGGAAGGCCATCTTGACAGTGTTATCTGAATACTCTGTGTGTGTGTGTGTGTGTGTGTGTGTGTGTGTGTGTGTGTGTGTGTGTGTGGGCTCTGAACTTTGTATTGACGGAACATTCCTATTGCCTATCATGTTTATCCATGATTATGAATGTGCCCTATTCTTTCTTGGTAATCTCTGTTTTCAGGTCAAGGCCGGAAAGGATCATTGCACCAACCTGCTTATTAAATAGTGTATAAAAAATACATTTTTTACCCACTACTTTTCAGTCTTGAATGGCAGGCTGTTTACATCTCAGTTTTGCCCCTTTAAACACAATTTGCTTTTCTAAACTTTTTTTTACCACTTTTGCATACCCTGCCATGCAGCAACAGTAAGTCAAGTGTCAGAAGTCAAGCAACCTTCCGTTAATGAGGCAAGAGTTCCACGAGTCATAACACATTAACAGGAGCAGGAGGTCAGAATCAAAGAACAGAGTGTCAGAGTCGCTTGTGTCTCTAGTCAAATAAAATGGAAGATCAGTGTCATGGTTCCACACAAGCTAGCTTACTCTCTGTCTAATTTTAGCACCCCTGAGGAATCATGCAGCAGTTATAGCAGCAGAACCAACTACTGGAAGAATCCGAGGAGCTAGTAGCACACAATGTAATCAACCAGTTGAGAATCCTCATCAGCAGCAGGGCAAAATAAATATGCCATAAATATACATTTTCATTTCATTTTTCCAAAAATAATGTTCTTACAGAGTCCTTATTTAACCGCACAATTACTGTTTTACCTGAAGTTAAACATTTAAACATTCCAGTGTTCATAACATATAGCACTCCGGGGGGGGGGGGGTAATTGAGAAACAGTAACTCTTAAAAGTGCTAATTAACATCAGACAGTGTTTTCATTATGTTTGCCTAGCTCACTGAATGTTGTTAGATATGCATATGACAAATGCATTTGTGGAAAGATATGCATTTCAGATGCATCTCTAGATACATTGCTTGAACCAGGTAAAAATGTCAAAACACTGTCTCACAACATGCTGTAGTATGATTTTTAAAATACATACATACAGAAAATTATTATGACATCTTGCCATCTTTGTAACCAAGAGAGAAAGAGAGACCTTCACCTCAGTACATATAATGCAAAACCTATTATTCTAGTAAGCTACCTTCACCTCAGTACATATAATGCAAAACCTATTATTCTAGTAAGCTTTTAACTGCATAGTGACAATATTTAAAGTCTTTCCCTGATTTTGGTCTTTTATCCACCCAATATTTTTGGCCTTGTCCATGATTCTTGAGCTATGTAGTTAAGAGCTATGCTGTAGGATGGGCAAGAAACTGTATTTGTGAAAAAAGGAGTTGAAATATATTTTGAGGCCATAATTGCATCCTAGCAGGCACACAGTAGTGGGCAGTAAATGGTTTTACAGGGGAGGTACTTATGGGGCTGACTATCAACCGTGCACGTGTATAAAAACTGAGTTGAAATATATTGTGTGACCATAATTTTATCCTGGTAGGTGACTAGATATGACTAGTTAATGGCCTTTTCAGTGGAAGTACTTATGAGTGTGGCTATCACTGTGCATTTATTTAAAACAGAATTCAAATGCATTGTGTGACTGTTATTTTATTATGGCTGGAAACCAGATATGGGCAGTGGAAGTCTTTGCAGGGCAGAATGCTGTGGGACTTTGAGCAGCTGTGCATTCGTGCATAACAGAATTGAAATATATTCTATGGAAGTTATTTTATTATATTGCAACTTCTGAGATATGCACATAAGACAAAATAATTTTAATTGTTTGGTATAGAGACTGCCTGTAGTTAAAATGACTTGACTATTGTCACTGGTGATTAATATAGGTTTGCAAGGCCATAGTTCATATCTGTCCCTGATTTTGCAGAATATCCCTGATTTTACCTCAGATATTTGGTCTGCTCCCTGCTGAATTTGTGGTTTTCTGTCAAATCTTTAAAGATTGCAGTGATTAAATAATGGCAGGCATTTGATTTTCATTCTTCGTATCCTTCAAACAATGTATGCTACTGAAAAACTTGACATTTAAACAAATTAGAAGTATATAAGAGAAATGGCGGTCGCGGTGGTGCAGTGGTTAGCATTGCTGCCTCACAGCAAGAGTTTCTCCAGTTCAATCCTGGGCTGGGGTGCCTTCTATGCAGAGTCTGCATGTCCTCCCTGTGGTCACATGGGTTTCCTCCGGGTGTTCTGGTTTCCTTCCACATCCTAAAGACATGCTGTAGGTGGATTGGGTACTCTAAATTGGCCCTAGGCATGAGTATGTGCATGTATGTGCCTTCCATGGGTGCCAGGCTGGCAACTTGTAAAACTCCACTGCCAATCATGAATGGACAGGTGATCCACTGTGGTGACCCCTAACCAGGAAAGCCGACAGAAGAAGTATATAAGAGCAATGTTTAAAATCTGTCTCTGATTTTGGGCCTTTGCTCCTATTACTTTTTGACTATATCCCTGATTCTTGAGCTAAGAGGTTGAGATTTTGTATCATTGTCCCCTATAGTTTTTTTTTTTTTTTACTTTGCCCATGATACTTGAGTTCACTCATTCAAGCCTATAGCACCTTTTTGTATACTTCCAGTTAACACCCATAGCTCCTTATAGTGTCCAAATCTTTCTTGGGTCTGACTTCTTTAAGTAAGTGACTTATCAGCTTATAATAGATGAGATTATAAAGGGCAGAGAGTTATTAATAAAATGACACTAAGATTGTTATTCTAAGATGTCCCATGGTAGAAAAGCCTTCACATTGTTTTGCTTTTTAAGTTGATTTTTCAAAAAAAAATGCTCTGTAATGCAATTATGTGGGCAGACTCTAAGAGATGTGATGTTCCACACCATGTAGGTTTTAATGAGTTAAGAAGCTGAGAGGTATGCTCAAGACTAATGTAATTTTTGTAAAGCATTAAATATTTTGCCATGGCTACTGTTTGTGTGAAAAAACTGAAAAAGTATATATTTACTGTGACCATTATTTATTATCACAATTAGATGTTCTGAAGTATACACAGTATACCTTAACAAATATATAAAACTAAAAAAAGACTATAATTTATGGTTGGTAGTGGAGCCTGTCTACTACCCTCTTGTCATTTACTCATTTTAAACAGTCTCTAATCTGGCTTTGCAGACTTAGAGCACACTTATGTAAATTGTCTTAGACTACTTTACTGTGACCATTATATGTTTGCATGAAGGAAATTTGAAATATGTGTTGTTTACAATAATCAGCTATCTGACTTGTACACAAAAGTCATTAGCCAGGCTTTGCAGGACTAGGCTACATTATTCCTTACTGTGGCAATTTGTTATCACAACCAAACATGCAAGGTGTACCCAGTCAAACTGATTATAGTTGATGAGTACAGACACTAGTGGGTTATAAGACAGCAGTTTGAGTTGTCTTTATGGTTGAAATGTTCTGAAATGGGTAGTTTTGTTATTGTTGTTTAGCAAACTTTGTTTCACTTCTTGCTGGAAAAATGTTCAGGGATTCAATAAAGTCTGTGTAGGCCTCATGCTAAACCTACAGAGAGTTTACATGCTAGCTCGATGAGCAGCAGTGCTGATTGCATATTCATGCTGCTCATCACTCTTACATGAATGTACAAGCAAGGTTTTGTGGTTTCCAACAGTGTTGCCAGCCAGAAAACCACGCAGAGCAGCATGAGCACTGAAAGAAGAAGCATTCAAGTTTGCCTACAAGCAAACCTGCTCCGCAAGATTGCGCAGACAGCCACAATGACTACCAGGGTTGGAAATACTGCAATAACATCAGTATTGAGTGCAATGTACACTAAAACAATTATCTGCAGAATGAAATAATGGAGGAGGAGGGCAAACTGCAAGGGCAACTACAAAGAAAGCTACACTGGGCAGGGTAAGTGTGCTGATGAAAATGCCCACAGATATGAATGATAGGAATGAATAAAAAGGAAGAGGGAATGCTAAATATGAAAATGTCCCCAGGATAGCTTATGTCAATATATGTACACTTCCAAGACAAGTCAGTAGCATAACAATAAGCACATATGTAGACAGTACAGTACATACTGCTGTTTACACCTCCTGAGCAAGTATATTATATCAACACACATGATAGTATATACGTGATTGTCACACAAGATTACATGCCAATGGAGGTGATATAAACATCAATGGCATGCTCACTGGAGACAGCTCTTAGCAAGGACAGTATATACAAAAAGGGATGTCGCACGTCTGGTCAGGATAAAACAGACAAACATCTGTGAGTTCTGTTCAAGCAGCTTTATTATGTACAAACACATCAGAATTGAGGCTTAATAACTATAACTTATATAAATTTATAAACAAACTAGCTGTCACACTCATACACGCTCACTCTCTGGCTACACTCTCAAAATGGCACTGAAGCTGGCACGTGCTTGCTAGTTATATACACATGCTGTCCTTGAAATGCTTCTTAAAGGTACAACACATACACAATTCTACATCCTCCTCTTTGAGAAATGAGTCATACATTATTGATGACATTAATTGACATGCAATTGATTCAAAATAATTCTTTGCCCTGCAATTATACAGAACTAAATACATATAGACAATTATGTCCAGGTTGCTGTGTATTTCACACTAGGTCTGGAAATATGACCAAACCGTGTGACACAGAAATTAGAACTAGGTCTAGCAAGTGGGACTGTCTCTGCTGAATATTCAGCTTTGGAGACATCAGGAACATCATCACGAATGGAAGTAAAAGTTAAAGACATATTCTGCAACAGGAACATTGTCTGGATTGCTCTGAGATCTACAGTCTGTATCACAGGAACAATGTTGCAATATCAGTCCTGATACAGAAAGATGTCTGCTATTTCTCCTGTACTCCACACCCTCAAATTCCATGAAACAGGATCTCGGCTTGGCACATATACCTGTTACTTGACCAATCTGGTCGAAATCTTTCGCCGTTTGTATCCTCACTGTCTCTTCTTTCAATGGATGAAGAAACCTGCTCAATTTATCATAGCTGGACTTCTGGAAAGAATGCTTTCTGAATAGTTGGGCTCTGATTGTTCTGTTGTTCTTTGCTTTATGCCTCAACAAACTGGAACTGATAGACAATGTTGTTCTTGTTTGCCTAGATAGAATTCTCTGAGCAGGCAAGCCAAGTATATTGTCACGGGGTATGTTTCTGAGATTAAGTAAATTCAAAAAGACATCAGTATTATCACACTTTGACTTCTCTATTAATTGCTTTGTACTCGGTACTGCATGTTCAGCTAGTCCATTTGATTGTGGATATTCTGGACTACTAATAACATCTACAAAGTCCCATTCTTTTGCAAATTTCTGAAATAACTGGCCGATAAATTTGGTACTATTGTCAGAAATAACTTTGTGTGGACTACCATGGACTGAGAAATAACATTTCAACTTGGGGATAACAGCAGTGAGTGTTAGGTTATGTAGTAAATCAATCTCAAACCAGTTTGAATAAGAGTCTTCCAACACTAAGTAATGCTGACTGTTCCACCATACCCACGTATCACTTAGTTCACAAAGTCAGTGCGCCACACAGTCACAGCCCTTAAGGCTAAACAACACACCTAATACACTTGTAATAGGTGACTCTGTTGTCAGACACACTGACATCCCACTCACCAGGCTGAACAAGGAGAAGGTCACTGTAAGCTGCCTGTTGGGTGCCAGGATCCACCACATAACACAAGCACTCAGGTCACTCCAGAGCAAGTACAAATATGACTCCATCATTGTCCATGCTGGTGTGAATGACCTGAGACGTACCTCCCTGGACTACATGAAAAGAGACATAGAGGAGCTCTCTGATCATGTAGCCCAGGCCGGTATGATCCTGACCTTGAGTAGCATCTTACCCTCACCAAAAATGATGCCACAGTATAAAGACAAAATGATCAATTTTAACAATTGGCTAAAGTATTGGTGTCATTCAAAGGGGATCCAGTGTTTGTCAGCCTGGGATGACATGCTCGACAAGCCACGTTGCTTCACTAGGGATGGCTTACACCTGTCACCCCTGGGCTTTCGAATATTGGCTAAGACTCTTGCCACCCCCATACTGCCTTTTTTAGGCAAGTCTCAAAAGACAAACCCACCTCCATAGACAACACAAGGAAAAAGAAACTAAGGGTAATGCTGCTCAACGCCAGAAGTCTAAACCTCAAGATGCATGCACTCGAGGCTCTCCTCAGTATGGAGAATATTGATATCTGTGCAGTAACAGAAACCTGGTTCAAGGCTCCCGAGAGCACCCCAGCGCTACCAGGTTATACCTCATACCATGCTTTTCGGACCCAAAACTCGGACCGAACCAGAAAAGGAGGGGGAGTATCCATATTCATCAAAGATACCCACACCTCCAGGTTAGTGGCACTGCACGAAGCATCAGAGACCATCCATGTGCAACTAACAGTGGGCAAAACTGCCTTTCAGTTTGTAGCCTGCTACAGACCACACTCCCAAACTCAGGAACCCCACTCAGCTTTCCTGAGAACACTGGAGAATATGAATGTCTCTCCAAACACCATCATATTGGGTGACTTCAACTACCCAAACATAGACTGGGAGCACTACTCAAGCCCCAACACCCTCACCCAACGGTTCCTAGAATTTATAAACTAAAATGCTATGGAACAACTGGTCACCACTCCCACAAGAGGGGAAAACATATTGGACCTGATCATCACCAACACGGGGACTCTATGTTCCATACCACAGGTATACCCCTCATTGGTAAGATCTGACCATAAATTAATCTCACTGGACATCCATATCCCGTCCCCACCCCCAGCCAAGGAAACCACAGTGAAGAACTTCTCAAAAGCAAACTTCACACTTCTCAAAACCGAGGTGGAATCCTTCCAAGCCCCCAGGCCAGTGGAAAATATGGCCCAAACCGCAGAATCCTTTACAAACGCATTCTATGGACACCTACAGGAATGCATGGATCATGCTATCCCAAATAAAACCAAGACTCACTCCTCCAAAGGCAGGAGACCTGTCTGGTGGACCCCATCCATAAATAAGCTATACAACAGAAGGAGGAAGCTACTACATGATAGAGCAAAATCCCAAAAAGGGAAGGCATCTCTGATCAGTACTAGCAAGAAACTACAATCCCTCATAAAATTATCTAAGGCCAGCTTCGAAAGAAAAATTGCACAAGACGCTAAAGATAATCACAAGGCCTTCATTAGTTACGTCAGGAACCTGGGTGGCAACTCTCAGATATGCTCTGAGTTAGTGCAAAATGACAAAAAATACACTGAACCCACAGACATTGCCAACATCCTGGCAGACAGGTTCAGTGCAAACTTCTCCCCCACTTCCCCCCAAAAGAGCAAATGTCTATCCCAACAGAGTGTAGCCTCCCTGACATCACAGATGCACAGGTGAGAGCTGCTCTCTCCAAAGCAAAAAACACAGCATCAGTGGGACTGGATGGTGTCCCGGGCTGCGTCTTACATGAGCTCCAAGAAGAACTGAACCCTTACATAAAGTCACTGTTCAATCTTAGCCTTACTACAGGATATGTACCCAAGGAATGGCGTACAGCAACAGTGGTCCCACTCCACAAAGGTGGTGCCACAACGGACCCTGGAAACTATCGCCCTATAAGCCTGACTAGCCTGGTCTGCAAAGCTATGGAGCGTATCATTATGGAACTCATAAACAAAGACATTGGGAACCTCCAAACACTGGATCCTACCCAATTCGGCTTTGTTAAGGGCAGATCTTGCCTCTTGAACCTGGTCGACTTCTTTGAAACAGTCACCAAGGCCATAGATGAAGAGAAGGTAGTCCACACAGCCTACCTGGACATCGCAAAAGCCTTTGACACAATACCCCACTCAGGCATCATAAATAAGCTCACCAGCTTGAATATCAACCCCTATGTCAAAAGATGGGTTGCAAACTGGCTCAGGAATAGAACCCACATGGTCAGAATTGCAGGTGCCTTGTCAGACTCTAAACCAGTTACAAGTGACATCCCACAAGACTCAGTCCTGGGACGTCTCTTGTTCGGTATATATTTCTCTGAGGTACAGGCTAACATGGGAGGACTATGGCTGACCAAGTTCGCAGATGACTGCAAACTGGGTGCCATAATCGACTCTCCAACTGACACAAGCATCCTCCAAAAGGGTTTCACAGAGATGGATAACTGGTGCCAGAGCCATGGCCTAAAGCTAAATGCCTAAAAGTGCATAGTCATCCCCTTTGGGAAAAACAAAGTGCCCACAAATTACCACATAGGTGGTAATCCATTAAGTACGGAAGAAGTAATTAGGGATTTGGGGCCCAAGTAGATAGCAATCTCTCCTTTGACAATCACATTGCCAAAGTGGTTAGAAAGACCTTCTATATAGCCCACCTTATCACGAAAGGGTTCACATCTAGATCAAGAGAGGTCATTGTGCCTTTCTACTCATCACTCATCAGGCCCATAATTGAATGCAATGCCCCATTTGGGATGTACCTTACCCGACACCTGCAGCAACTGGAAAGACCCCAAAAGTACCTCACCAAGAGGATCAAGGGACTCAAACAGATGCCCTATGCAGTTAGGCTAAAGAAACTCCAGCTCTACTCAGTTGCTTACTGCCTACTCAGAGGCGATCTGTGCCTGACATATAAAGTCATGTCCAAACCAGAATTAATGGACATACTCCACCTCAGGAAATCCAAATCCCTTAGAGCTACACGCTCCAGGGACTTAAACCTCAGCACAGAAATAAATAGGACATGCTGGAGGGATAGATTCATATCCCAGAGGCTCCCCTCACTCTGGAACAAAATCCCAATCCATGTTAGGCAGAGCCCCTCAATGACCCTCTTCAAGAGAAATCTTGATGAGTGGATGGGAGATCGTAGGTTTAACCCTGGATTTCTTCTGTGTCCCTACTAGACAGAGGCACAGTAAACTAACCTTAAAAGGGCTATCTTCTGTGACCTACTATACAGAGGCACAGTCAACTAATCTAAAAGGGTGGCGAAAGCCAAACACACTCTGGCTAGGCTTATAAATGCCCTAGGGTAGATAGCCTAGTATCAACCTATGAACCTATATGTCAGTTGCTACTGTTAACCAGGGTAGTTCAGGAACTTGACTTAGCAGAAGTGGTTGTTTTTGCAAATGCAGTTTAGTACTATTGCATACTGAACATGAAGTACTTTATCAATGTCTTTTGCTAGAGAAGGCCACAATACAAGTCCTCTCACCCTTCTTTTGGTAGATTTGGAACCTGGGTGACCATGATGCAAAATCTGGATATATTCACATTGTAAGGAAGCAGGAACAACAGTTTCAGGATCTTTGAAAACAATACCATCTAACTTCAGCATCTCATCTCTGTAAAGAAAATAAGTTTGCACTTCAGGTGGTGCACTAGATTGCTTCGATGGCCATCCAACATTAATGTAGTGGTTGAACTTTTGCAAAAGTGGATCAGTCTTTGTATAATCTCTCAGCTCATCAAGTCTTGTGGTAGAAAAATTATGCACGTCCATAACATCACAGTCAAAATTCTCTGCATTAAGCTGTTCCATTCTATTTCTGAGCTATCTGGATAAGGTATCAGCCAGATAAAGAAGTTTGCCTTTTCTATAGACCATTTTGAAGTTATACTTTTACAATCTGAGCATCATTCTTTGTAACCTTACTGGAGCTAAATGCATAGGCTTCTTTAAAAAATTGACTAGAGTTTGGTAATCAGTTTCAATATGAATAGTTCGACCATAAATATAATCAAGAAATTTTAAGCATGCAAATACTATTGCCAAAAGTTTGTTCTCAGTTTGAGCATATTGCATTTCAGCTTGGATAAGAGTTCTAGCTGCATAGGTTATTGGTCTGCCTTCTTGAAGAATAACTCTGCCAAGACCAAATTTTGAAGCATCACAGGAAAGAGTTACTGGTTTATTGACATCGTAGTATCTTAATGTAGATGGGGTGGCAATTTTCTGCTTAAGGTCTTCAAATGCTCTCTAGTACTGTTCCAACCAAGACCATGTAACATTTTTGTGTGTTAGGTCTCTCAAAGGTGGTCATCTCATTGAGGTATGGTATAAACTTGCTTAAATAGGTGACCATGCCAAGAAAATGTTGTAGAGCTTGAACATTATCCGGTGTTGGCATCTCAAGAATGGCTGCTTGCTTGTACGGGTCTGGTTGCAAGCCAGTGCTAGTAAATAAATGACCTATATATGTAACTTCTGGCAGTCTGAATTTGCACTTCAAAGGACTGAGCTTCAAATGCACTTCATGTGCACAGTTTAAAACTTTCCTAAGGTTCCTACCACTCTCTGCTTCACTATTGCCTCCAACCAATAAATCATCTACTGTTATGGCATAAGGATAACCTGAAAAACTTTGGTCCATTGCATACTGAAAGACATCACGTGCAGAATTTATTCCAAATTGCATCCTGCGGAATTTATATCTTCCAAACGGGGAACTGAATGTAGTCAGTAGTGAAGAACTGTGATCAAGCATCACTTGCTAAAATTAACTTTTTTGCATCTAAGAGAAAAAACAGTGGCATTTGGTGTTAGAACTGCAACTTCCTCGACTGAACACATAGGATGATGTGGTCTCTTTAATGCTTTGTTCAAATCTCTTGGGTCAATGCATATTCTGATTTTGACTGAGCCTTTTTGTAAGCTGCTACCATAGACAACAGCCATTCAGTTGGTTCTGTAACTGGACAAATTACACCTTACCTCACCATTTTATCCAGATGAGCTTTGACTTTATTCTGCATAGCTCTCAGAACGTTGCTTGCTGGTCTGACCACTGGACTGATCTCTGGGTCTAATTTCATAGAATACACAACTGGAAGTTTGCCTAACTTGTCATTGAAAACATCAGCATACTCTAAGAAAATAGCTTCAGTAAAACTGGAACTCGGATATGCGCTTATATGATGAACTTCTTTGGTAAACAAAAGCAGATTCATTCTCAAACTGTCTCTGAGACCCAATAATGACTGCACAGATCTTCAGACTACATAGTTATAGCTGTTCCTAGCCAAATAACATGAAAGCATTACTGACCCTTTGGTTTGAATTTCCTCACCTCTATAAGCAACAAGTTTCACACAAATGGCCACATTATGTTGCTCACCAGTTCTCACCGTAGCAAATGTGTCTGCTGACATAACATTACACTTTGAACCGGTGTCTACTTTGAGCTTGGTGGATTTACCATTGATCTGGACAGTAAAAAACATTCTGTTCTTTGCCAACAAATTTACTGCATCGACCTTTTCACCAATTATTGATACTCCATCTGCATAGAAAGTAGAGTTTCAGCTCTCTGTGTGATCAACTTGCTTTTTTAAGTGACCCTTTTTAATAACTGTGTGAGGTTTACTTGATTTGCAAAACTTTTGAAATTGGTTCCATTTTTTATACTTGTGGCATTGCTAACCAAATGCTAAGCACTTTTCTCTTTTAGACTCCTGATTGGCACCACAGTTGTGACAGTTAACAATAAAGCTTGATTTGGGTTTTGCTGACTCACCCTTATGCTGCACTGAGCATGTCCTTCTCACTGAACTAGTCTTAGAACTTGCTGGAAAACTACATGTTTTACATGCCACACTCGCAGGGGTTACAGCTGCCATGTGCTTAGGCCTGCTTCTACTTACCACGTGTTGCATGCTGTCTACATTTGCTCTGGAGCCTACTCAAACCATACTCTTATCACATGCAAGCATACATGTATCTCTTTCTGTAACTTCATGGATTTGACAAATCTCAGTAGCTTTGCTCAGTATTAAATCACTGTCACAAAGCAACATTTTTCTTACTACAGCATTATTAATACCACACACAAGTCTGTCCTTTATTAACTCATCTTTCAAGTCACAAAACCTACACATTTTAGCTTTGTTTCTCAGGTCAGTAATATAAGCTGCAAAAGTTTCTCCTGGGTTTTGATCTCTTGTGTTAAACAAATGCCTTTCTAATGTAACATTTGTCTGGGAGTTGCATATTTCCCTGAATTTGTGTTTTAAACACTCTGTAATGGTGGCATTCTGTGAATAGACACACCCAGCGCAAGAACCTTTTCGAAATGGCTGTATTTTGACTGCATTTCATGAAATAGTTGCACTTTGCACCCAAATAAACTCTTGAGATTAAATGTACAGTAATAAACACACACAGTAAGCACTTTTACACACTTTGAGATACTTCTAATAACTCTAGTCATGCCTTGTAGTAGTAGTCTGTGCCAAAACACAGTAATTTGCCAAAAACCATGCAGTCACCTTGTTTTATTTATGCTTAATGTACCCTTTTTGCCCTTTATTATATTTGTTTTGCTCTTTTAATCTTTTTTCATGCCAATTATACTTTTCTTGTGCTCATTTTACTCTAAATATGCTCTTTTTACTTTAAACATTCTCGTTTTGCAATTCCGAGGTAATTGCAAACCCCTTATGTGCTTTTCTGATAATCGTTTTATTAGGTACTGTACCTTAATTGTAAACATTCTGTTTAATTAATAAACTTTTTGTGCCTCTCGGTTGCTTAATAATGCATTTTGTGCTCTTGTAATGCTCCGTTTTATCTTTTTAATAAAATAAATCATTTGTGCAAGTTTTCATTACCTTTAGTTCATTTCTGGCCCTTTTTTGTTCTCAGTTCATTTAGTTTACTTTCACTGTTAAGTCTGCACCTCGTAGCTCTGAAAAGCAGTCTCTGGAATCCCGGTTCTAACATCACATCACTTGTCTGGTTACGATAAAACAGATGAACATCTGTGGGTTCTGTTCAAGTAGCTTTATTATGTGCAAACACATGAAGATTGAGGCTTAATAACTTTAACTTAGATAAACTTATAAACAAACTAGCTGTCACACTCATACATGCTCACTCTCTGGCTGCACTCTCAAAATGGCACTGAAGCTGGCACGTGCTTGCTAGTTATATGCACGTGCTGTCCTTGAAATGCTTCTTATAAAGGTACAACACACACATTATTCTACAGGGGGTATGTACATACTCTGAAGATATGCAAAATGACTTACTTGAATATGACTGACATGTTACCATAGCTTTCACAGCAACAGACTCCTGGACAAAGGTAGAAAAAAAACTGGCACAGTCATGGATACTTTTAACATATTATGACCATTAATCTGTGACATTGACAGAATATGGGATTGCAGCTTATTAAACATGTTCTGCAGTAACAGATGTTTACAGCTCTAATGATTGTCAGTATTTTGCAAGGGGAAGTCACCACTCTTTCCCCAAAATTGACAGCTTCTTGGAGGAGTTAAGAAGGACTGTGTTATTCCTGGAGTTGAAATCAGGGGCAATATTCCTGTTGAGTTGAGAAGTTTGCATGACACAAAACCTACAATCCCCCCCCTTGCAAAAATCAAACCCATGCCATCAATGTTATCATTGAGCTATGTCTCTATTAAATACATACAATACAATGCAACACAGAAAGATGTGTCACACATTCATTTAGTAGAACACATGGAAGGGAAGTCTGCACTGTCAAACCCTAATGGGTATGCATCCCACAGAATAGTTCTGTGTGGCCTACCAGATGTGGGAATTCACAGTGCCAAATGTGATGCACTTGACTAAAGCATCCCTGCCTGACTTAAGTATCAGCCATACAGATAACAACACATACAAATACCACACTATTATGAGTGGATTCCCTACACACAGCTGGGTATTGCATGCATCTGCCACACATGATAGCAATAGATATTTCCTGAAGCATTTGCAATTGATGTGAGAATTAAGAAGTGATCAGTGATAATGAATGGTACAGCAGTATGTGAGACAGATGGCAATGCATAAACTATGCCCTTGTGCACAGAAATTACAGCAGTGTAAAGTCAAGTGTCAGTGACTGAGGAAGCTATCATAATGTTGTGCACATAGCAAATAGAAAACAATACATGGAGCACACTCTATAAGTACATGTCAAACCTCAACACATGTGCCATACAATCACTGTCCCCTTGACGTTGCTAGTGAAAATGTTACACTGCCATGAAATTCTGACATACATCCATATGTGTTTATGCAAAGTATAAAATGGTAATACTTTGGTATGTCTGTGACACAGTACAGTCACACTATAGAGTACCTATGCTATAACTGGACTTCAAGCTGTACATCACCTACAAATAAAACCTTGTGTATGAATCACATGTGGCAGAGTAGAACTGTTAACGCAGTCATACAACTCTACCTATTTCATGTCATTACATCAGTTGTACATCATATGCCTATATGTTTAGCGATGGAAATGTGTGGGTGAGGGCCCTTACACCATATATGGGCACATTACAACTGAGGTGGATGCGGTTCATGCAGATCAGTTAATGATACAAATGTTAATGGTCACACAAAGCTGCTGGGGAGCACCTGTATAATCCTTGTGAATAGCAACACAATAGTGCATACAATGAATTCACCTAGGTTGCAAGTGAATATGAACATGTCATATGTTTGTGTATATAGCAGCATTAAAACATGTGGATCAACCCACATGTAATCAGTATGAATGAATATTGCTATATGTCAGATAAGATTTCCAGATGCTAGGCATGCACATGCACACCTGTGCCATACTGCAGCAGTCACTGTGATGGCTGAATGTAAACTGTATAGAGTGTGTATTATACTCCACTATCAGAACACAGGCCTTAATAAGACATTAATACAGTAGCTCATATTCCAGATTGGAATGTACTGTTGTAGGACTACAGCACATCGACACCTTAACATAGCACATATGGATGACAACAACATCAACATATACAATGTTCATAGGGTCATAGGAGATTACTAGGTCAAGAGCCCATACAAGTCTAGCCATTATTATCCCACATAACTCTAGTCAATATCTCTAGGTGAGGGAAGATAGTAGTAGTATGTGTGTGTATATGTCTGATTTTATTACAGACTGTCTCTGTCCATCCCATAAGTGGATTAGCAATCCCGCATCCAGAGGTTTGGAGATGGCTTGTAGAAGGTCATGAAGGGGCACTGCTTCAGTATGTGTGTATGCATCCTTGATATGATGACATCCTCAGTGTTCCACAGAAAGGATGTTACATGGAAAGAGTGAAAAGGGTGATGTTAAATTCGAAGGACTATGTAAAAGTTTCAGCTGAGTGGGAGTCAAAGGAAGAGAGATTCAAAATATCAGACAATGACCCTAATATATCACCAACCACACACACACACACACACACACACACACACACACACACACACACACACACACACACAGAAGTTGACTGAAATCAGGTTCAAACAAGTGTCAGAGTGCATTTTGTAGAGGATGGCATCATCAGTGGATGCTGCGAAGATGTTGGGAGGAGTGTCTGACATAGCTGTGGACTCAAATCCTGGTATAAAATTGTCTCAAGACTGCTAGTTGAATGAACACATGCGCACACAAACATGCACGGGTGCACGTGCGTGCACGCACACACACACACACAGACACACACACACACACACATGCACACACACACACACACACACACACACACACACACACACACACACACACACACACACACACACACACACACACACACTGAAGTTGACTGTTGTGAGATTAAAAACCCCTACATTTTTAGTTGCACAAGATGATAAACACAGTACTTAATGCTAATGCTAGCACACAAGTCTGTCTTTAGTACTATCAGTGTGCACTTTATAGAAGATGACATCAGCAGTGTTTGCTGATAAGAAGATGCTAGGAGGAATGTCTGACATAGATGTGGAGTCATGTAGAGGTGTAGAAGCATATTCTGAATGTTTACATATGGCAAGTT
Source organism: Protopterus annectens (assembly GCF_019279795.1). Taxonomy (NCBI): domain Eukaryota; kingdom Metazoa; phylum Chordata; order Ceratodontiformes; family Protopteridae; genus Protopterus; species Protopterus annectens. The sequence goes on along the minus strand of NC_056725.1, from coordinate 202,629,789 downwards.
TGATATTTGCTTGGAGAGTAAAATATATAATTTGCTTAATACTTCCTGCAAATTTTTTTCTTGTATCTGTACCTTTTGAGTAAATGGAGTTATGCAAGAGAGTTATTCAGTACACATGGGTAAGGGTGGACATCTTAGCCAAGTTTCAGTTTCAGCTATTTATTACAGGACATATAGGAGATTGTGCATTTACTGCCCCCCCCCCCCCGTATTATTCCCATTGTGATGCTCAGTTTCCATCCTTTCCTTGCTTCATGTATTCCAGCACCATCATCCCTACAAAGTGCGGAGACATCTGTACATGGTAAGCCAATGTTTATTTGCATATTACTGACCATTCTTTAGAAGTATAATTATCTGTATATATTATGAGGGTGTAATGAGTGTCTGTATTGTACCATCTGCAATTGTGTGACCAATGTTATTTTGCTATCATATATATTGGTATTTAGAGGAGTAGTAATTTCCTTCTTGTGTTTGCTGCATATTATCACATGTGATCCTGACAGTGGAAGTTTAGGACTCCTACCATCTGATGTTGGAGTATTGGTAGGCTGTGATAATGATGGTGGCCAAATGGAGACACAATTGGTGGTTACAGAGATTGAATCTGACATTGAGGTTGTGACTCACATGTCCCCCATATTTCCTTCAGACACAGTCAGGATGCCTGTGCATACCCATTCCACTGAGTGCTCAGACAGGTTGAGGGTGACACACTTGATCAGGGTGATGTGGTTACTGTGGCTTCAGGGCCAGTTGACTCTGGCTGTAGCCAAAGAGTGGTCCATGGGCCACAAAGGAAGGTTGGTTAGGGTGCTAGGAGGAGCTCTGTTGTCCGCCCTACATGTGATCCCAGTGTGTCATTACATACCACTCGACATATGTGTATGGTCATCATGGAGGCACAAACACATTTCAATAGGACCTCCAAGGACATGCATAAGGTTCTAGAAGTGTCACAGGCTGATGTGCGTGAATACCTCCTCCATGTAACCAATTCTATGTATTGGATGAATGACGTGATGGAATGAGCAGTGTCTGTGCTGAAACATCTGCTGGGAAGGTAACAGCAACCATGTGGCCGTAGGTCCACAACATCATCTGCTGTTAGCCAACATGGCTTTGCCCGATCAAACTACCATAGTGACACTAGTTTCTGTGCTACATCAGTGGTTGAAGTGTCCACACCCAGAAATGGTAGGCCATAGGGTTGTGGACCTGACCTAGTCATGAAGAAAGCTTGTCCAGCAGACATAGCTCGCATTCAGGTAGCACCGTCACATCTGACCATTGGCATGGATGTTCCAGTGCAACTCCTAGGGGGCCAGTTCTTGTAGTCAGAGGTGACGACCTTTACCATGCATGGCTCACATCTGTCTGACATGCCAGGATGTAGAGCTAGCACACAGCTTGGTTGTGTTCATGCAGGCATTCACACACACACACACACACACACACACACACACACACACACACACACACACACACACACACACAAAACAGGTACATGAGGCATTCATGAGGCTTGCAGGTCATTCTATCTCAGTGGCCATTTGATAATTAGCTACATTTCTGCTTGTCTGTTTTTGTTACTCACACACACTCACTACTTTGGTGTCAGCCTTGGCCTCCTGCCCCCCCCAACCCTACCTGCTGCAAATGATAACTGTACCATCATTTTGTTTCTATCTGTTGAATTCAAGGATACATATATATTTTTCTGATGCGCAAAGTATATAGCTAAGTTAGTGTTTAATATATGTATTGTTGATGCTACTTTGAAACTTTTACTGATGTCTTGCCTTTTTACTGTTGTGTTTACTACCATAAATCATTGATAGTTCAGTGAGGCTTATTGTTCCACTTGCGCAAATGTAAGGGATAATTAGACGTTGGACTGCTTTTTCTATTGTGTGTATTTTTGTTGCATGAGTCATGTTAGCTGATAAATGGCAGAATGCTATCAACATAAGTCAGTCATGTCACATATTGATGTCATTGCTGGACAACTCATGTTCATTCTACTTAGGTACATTTTCAAATAACAGTATGCAAGGATCTGCTATTTATTTGTGTTCTTATCCATATATTTTTCAGTTTCAGGTTCAACCATTGCCTTGATGGTCCTGCAGTTACAACTGTTTCACTTTGGGGCTGACTCTGTGTGATGCTAGCAGTACACAGCCATTACATGGGCAGGTAAAGGTTGAGAGCATTGCCTGGCATCAATGTTACTATATGTATGTGCATTGAATGAAAGTTGTACCCCTAAGGTGGTCAACATGTGTGCTATCTTTTGCTTCTTGGCCACGGCAAGGGCATATTTTGTTGCCTCCATCTGGGTCAATATTATATGCTCGAAGAGACTTTTCTTTGAACATATAATCATTGATACATAAAGAAAGAATGCTCTAAAGCGCAAACTGCCACGTCCACAAATTTTTTTCCTCAGGAAAAAATTCAGTTGGCTGCTATTGGGAATTGCCCTTTTCCCCAATGTGTAGTAATCTCAGAGTTGGTATATTTAGTTGAGGGGTGTGGAGGTGAAGCCCCCCACTTGATTAGGGTTTTGAAGTCTGTGTTTTTTGTGTACGGCCCCTTGAATTTTTTCCCAAAGAAAAAAATCACAGAAGTGGCCATTTGTGCTTTACAGTGTTCGCTCTTTATGTGTCAGTGATTATATGTTCAAAGAAAATTCTCTTTGAGCATATAATATAGACCCCCTCCTACTCCCACAATGGCTGGTGGTTCCCCCTCTGACACTTCACCTCTGTGTGCTTGTGGTGACTTTGGCAGTGGTGGAGAAATGTGTGTTTCTTCCCCTTGGTGTTCCTGTTGCATCTGTTTTCTCAGATAATATTGTGTAAGATAGCACAGGCAGTGAAAATTTTGGCACAAGTACTGTAGGCATACTATAGAGCCCTTGATCAATCTAGGCACCAAAGCCATGACTTCAGCAGCCCAAATGCACACCCTATGATATTTCTGGTTTGAGTATGTGCCTCATTATAGCATTTCTCCATGAGTGTGTATGCATTTGTAATGGGCGTCATCAGCCATGGTTTGAGCGCATACCCTGCATCCCCCAGTAGATGGCCTTGTGGGATATCTACCTGGAAAACCCCTGGTACAGCTGTGAGTTGTGTCAGATATAGGAGTCATGGTAACTGGCAGGGATGTCTACACACACATTCAGGATGATTCCATTAGTGTTACACATGATCTGGTAGTTAATGAAGTGGAAACCCTTTCTGTTTATGTAGACCCTTCCCTGTTCCCTGGATGGTGCTTTAATCTCAATGTGTGTGCAGTCTATGGCACCCAAGACTTCAGGGAAGTGTGCTATGGGGTAGAAATCCTGTTAAGTTCTAGCTCTGTCCTCAGGATCTACTGCTTTTGGTCGAATTACATTTGGTCGAAAATGATTCCAGGCAGCCCACTTCACTGAAACCTCATTTGATTGAAAGCTCATTTGGTCGAATTCCATTTGATCAAAAATGGAATACACAGCCCCTGCCCCACTGCAAAGTGCATTTCACTGAAAGCTCATTTGGTCGAATTCCATTGAGAATATAAAGTAAGGAGAGGTGTGGGGGTTGTAGCCCCCCCCACATTTTGCAACTAGTTTTTACTGACGTTATACGTTTCAATGTATTTTTAATGGATACAAATGTATATGATAGTGTATACACTGCAATTATGTGGGGGGCTACACCCCCACACCCCCCAATGTGGGGGGCTGAGCCCCTCGCACCCCCTTACTTTATATTCTCACTCCAGTGTTGCACTGCAGTGGGGCAGGGGCTATATTTCATTTTTGCCCAAATGGAATTCGACCAAATGAGCTTTCAGTGGAATGCATTTTCAGTGAAGTGGGCTGCCTGAAATAATTTTCGACCAAATGTAATTCGACCAAAAGCAGTAGACCCATACACACATATATTTATATATATATATATATATATATATATATATGTATATATTTGGAATCCGTACAGATCCCCGAATGCACTTTCCACCAAATGATTATCGGTGGGGCATATTTACGCGAAAGTGCTTTTCACCGAAAAAGCACTTTCGCATAAGTATGCCTGTTCCGGAGATCGTACTATGGTGTGGGTAAGGGAGAATTCCCTATTCCCCACTGTAGTGCGATCTTGCAGTGAGAATATTTAAGTAGGGGGGAGTGGGGGACACAACCCCCCCATGGGGGGTGCAGGGAGGCTTGCCCCCCCTGCAAAAACGTAGATATATATTTTTTTAACTCACTTTCGTGCAAAAGTCCTAGATCCTTGCATATATATATATATATATTCACTGTCATGCTGTAGCATAGCATTCAGGAATTGATATAGGATCCTGGATGCTGATGCCTGTGACACCCCCAGCATGCCCTCTGTTGGTCTATGGAAGGTTCCTGTAGATAAAGCTCTGTATGCTACACATACCTTGGTCTTCACAGTATTGATTTCTCTCAGTTTACCCTTGTTCTCAGTTGAGGACGACAGAGGTGTCATAGTTCCTGGAGTGTATGTCTATCCACCTTGCAATGTTCTATTATTTCTACTTCATATAGACTATGGAAAGTTAAATGGGGTCTAAACACCCTTCTCCTTCTCACCTGAGGTCTATCAGCAGTGGCAGAAGCATAGACTTGAGCCTGATGCACGTGCACATGCAGAAGAACAACAGCAACTCCTGACCTTCTTTGCCTCTAGTAGTTCTGTGACTGTATTAAGTTCTGGAATTTGATGCAAAAGGCTACACTAAGTGTACATGATTGCTTTATAGCTTGTTGAATAGCTTCACCATTTTGGATTGGTTGATTGGCATAAAGTTCATCTGTTAATGTTGTAGTTAGCATGCCACAATGTTTACAGTGTTTGCATGGCTCTACACATGAATACAAATTGGCACTTATTGTGTGAGCATCGCAGTTTTAGAGAGCTGTGTAGGGTTTATTGAATCCAGCTCTTAGTGCAGACATTTTTGAATCCCAGGGATACAATAAGATTCAAATGAGAACCCCTGAAAACAGGTCACTATTCATTTTTGTTACTGAGGATCGCTTGTCTGTGACGAATAAAGGCTTGTTGCTTTGGAGCACTACCTGGGTTTCATGATTTTTGGAAATCTTTGTGATTGAGCAAAACAACGAAATTTTAAGACCACTAGTTTCTCTGTTTTTTATTCATGAATGCAGAAAACAACAGGTATGCAGCAAGTTGCACAACAGTATAAGAATAAAAACATACAGGCAATTTGCAGAGTTGCAGTAAGCAAATATGCTAGGATCATCGTCATCATTTATTGACCGTAAGTGCTGTTATCTCACTCTCAATAGCACGAATAAAGATGGTACCTGCAACATATCACTTACTATCAATGAATTGATGAGCAGCAGGCAAATCATGTTGGAGTGACTAGACATATTACATTGGCATTAGCTGACGTGCTGGTCATGTGTCTAGACATATTACACTGGCATTAGCTGACATGTGCATGTCATGTGAATAGCCATATTACACTGGCATTAGCTGACGTGTTGTTCATGAACAGGACTGCAAGGAATGCAAGGGCATCCTATAGAAATGAATACCTAGATGTGTGCAGCACTTGCTGTACTGAGTGCAGAGACCTTCCTGAGATCTTGTACACAATGGAAACGTCACAGGTGTATCAACCTGCAGAATACTCAGTACATTACTTCATACATTACTTTCACATGAGGGTAAGTGGATCTGTTTCTCCAGCACCTGAGGGTTGAAAACTACATTCATGCATGGCTTCTATGACATCACTTGCCTCCACAAAATTCAGGTGCTGTAGATTGCACACGTGATATTAACATCCATCCTGATGTCTGCAAACTGTTCAATATCAACTATTTAAATGTATTGGCCATCCCACTGTATTCCATAGAACCAGAATACAAAGTGCCCATCCTCTTTCAATCTATCCTCCTCTTTTAAAATTAGTGCCTTTTCACTTAGATAGCTAAAGACTAAGTTACCCTCTATTTCATATCTAACTGCTTAGTGCACACTGCAGTGCTTAGGATATTAACCAATTTTTTCCATCTTACCTTTAAAATCTGCAACATCTATTGTAAGACCACCAATTCTTGGAGAGCCCACATTTTGCTTCTCAGTATTCATCTTGGGATTAGTGCTTCTGTTTTCGCCTGGTGAGAGAAGGAGCATGTGGACATTATTTCCTGGAGACTGCTGATCACTGGAAAGCCTAACAACTGCTTCTTGGGTGACAGCTTGGAATTTGTGCTTATATTGTGCTCCTGGTGAGAGGAGGAGCAGAGTATATTGAGTCCTGATGGTTTCTGGTTGGGCAGTGAGTGTCTGTGTTTGACGTTCCTGATTGGTCTGGTTGCTATTCAAGGCATCTACAAGGAAAAGGCTACAACAAGCCTACAGATCCTTGCATCATCTGGGACAAGACTGTGGATCACCAAACAGGCTGTGGCCTGCTTCTCATCTTGGGACTGGTACTAATATTTTATTTTGGTGAGAGAAGAAGCAAAAGAGCATTGTATCTGAGCAGCATGAAGCTGTGGTGAGACCAGCACTAGTAGTAGCCAGGCAGTAGCCATTTACATGTTTCATCATTCTTGACAAGCTAATTTTTTTTTCAGTAAGTACTGCTTGATTTGTTTCTAACTTGAGGATATCTTTCTAAATACATCATCCTTAAATTGTCAGGGTCTGCTTAGTAGTTTCCCCTCAAGTGTTTAGCAGTGCTCTGTATAGACACAAACACCTTGAGTGACATTTTTCCTATAAAAGCACAATTGAAATTTCAGCAATACCTACTTGCACACAGGAGAACTAGTTTGCAGTGACAAACAATGTCACCAGAATTGCAAACCAGAAACTCCTGACATTGCATTGTATTTGCACTCCAATTGTCTAATCAGTAAAAAAGGATCTGTTGCCATGGATATGACCTTTCCCACTATCTCCATTACTGGCTTGGTGGATATGGGCATCCTGAGGCAATGTAGAAATTGTCTGTTTACTGACAACCAGTTAATTCTCAAACAAACTCATATGGTATGTGAGAAATGTATTTACACAATGTCACTGGAGGCAGAGCTCTCACATAATAGTACTCCTAATGCCAATGTGGTTGTCAGTAGTACACACGTTGCACCCATTACACACAATTCAAAGCAAACATATAGTCCCACATTTGCTGAGGTACTTAAATGTAACCCTCCTAAACCCCAAAGACCTCCTAGATGAAGTACGCATAACAAATACCCTTAGCAGTCCAAAATACACTCTTTCAAAATAACACCAACATCAACACATATAGCCACATCTCATGGAGCCTCTACTTCTAAGCGCATAAGACAACCCAACATTCTGGTTATTGGATATTCCATCATGAAACACACTGATGTCCATCTCACAAGGCTGAATAAGGTGAAAATCAGAGTCAGTTGCTTATCAGGGCTAGGATCTGCCACATTATGCACACACTCAGATCACTGGACCACAAGTACCAGTATGACTCGGTTATAGTCCATGTGGGTGTAAATTACCTGAGACATACCTCCCTAGACTGTATGAAGAGAGACATTATGGAACTCTCAGAATATGGTCTCAAGATGGTATGAGCCTAGTAATGAGCGAGCAGCATTTTACCTTCTCCAAGGATGATGCCACAATACAAACAGAAGATTACTGACTTTAATAACTGGCTTAGTTTCTGGTGTGATTCAATGTGGGTGCCATATTTGTCAGCATGGAAGGTGATGGTCAGCAAACCACACTGTTTTGCCAGGGATGGTCTGTATTTTCCTTTCTAGGCTTTCGAACATTAGCTAAAACATTGTCTACCTCCATAGTACCTTTTTAGGCAATGCCAAACTGAAAGTACTTCTGACATAGCAAATCAAAACCTAGAAAATCTAAAGGTGTTACTGCTTAATGCTAGAAGTCTAAACAAGAAACTCCACTCCCCAGAAGCTGTCTTTACCCTATAGAATGCTAACATCTGTGCAGTCACTGAGACATGGTTTAAAGCTGCGGAGAGCACACCAACAGTGCTAGGTTATAATGCCTTCCACACATTTAGGCCAGCTGCTTCACAGGCAGGGAATAAAGGTGGAGGCATCTCTGTTTACATCAAAAATAAATATACCTCAAGGCTGGTCAAACAGGACAATGCACTTGAGCTACTCCATGTTCAATCACCATAAACAAAATCCAATACCACTTTCCTGCAAGCTATAGATCCTCTCTATGACCCTGGAAACCCATACCATGTATTTAAACTTACTGGAAACACTCATCATCCAAACCAATACCATATTCATGGGCAACTTTAATTACCCCACTATTAACTGGGAATCCTATACAACACCAAATGTACATGCACAGAGATTCCTGGATTTTGTAAACTCAAACTCCCTTGACCAAATTGTCAATACACCAACCAAGGTTGCAAACATACTTGATCTGGTCCTCACTGATATGAGAGAGTGCTGCATACATTCCAGTGTAATGTCTTCTCTGCTAAGGTCAGACCACAAAATATTCTCCTTTGAAATGGGGGGAAATAAAAATAAAACCTGGACCCCAAGCTATCCCTGGAATATTCAGAACTATTCTAAGGCTAACTTCCTGCTATTAAGAGATAACCTGTAAAATTTCTAAGCCCCCCCCCCCCCATTAACCCTGAGAACACGGCTGCCTTTGCAGAACTGTTAACAGAAACCATATACAAGCATGTTAATAGCTGCATAGAGGCAGTTGTACCCACAAGGATGAAGTACAGAAGTAACTCAAAAAACAAGCCACCATGGTAGAATCATAACCTGGCTGACTTCAGAGCTGACAATGTTATTTTTGCTTCACTGTATAGTTTTTCAGATCTCTGCTGAAGATGTTTTTCCCCCCTCCCCCTATTTCTCTGTGTCTTAAGTTGGTATAACTGGTTTTGCATCCTGTGTGTTATCTGACTATCTCAAGGATTACTTGCATAAAATTAGACCCTCTTAGTAAAAGTCTGCATATCATTGCTGGAGCCTTCCTGTGTCCTGACAGAGTGCTCTTCAAACTATCTGGATATATACAGAGCTGAGTATATTTTTCTGGCACTTCAGAGTTGTGTACTGGTAATTGTTGTTTGACTAATTTTATATAACTGTTGGCTGACTTCAGAGTTGTGCACTGTTATTTTTGCTTCACTGAATAGTTTTTTCAGATCTCTGCTGAAGGTGTTGGTTTTCCTATACCCACCCTCCCTATTCCTGTGTTGTTGTTTAAATTTGGAGGCTTTTGCAGTTGCCCGTCCCCACTGTAGATTTGATCTGGGACACTCCCCCCAGTCCCATCTCTTTACCTCATTCTACCTAATAGACTCCTGCACTTGTTTTTAGTAATTTTTAATTTAATTGCATTTTTTAAACTGTTTGGTCTAACATTGCTACATACTCAAGTGTGCTAGCTTGCACTGCATTTGATTTGTTTTTACTGCTGTTTTAGTTACTTTTATATATATATATATAGATATAGATATACCTTTCCTTTGACTAGTGTAGTCCAGATTCAGATTTGCTGTATCCAGGACTGTATGTAAGCTTCTGAGCCCCCCCCCCCCCCACACACACACACACACACACACAAGCTTTCTGTGTTGGAGGGAAGCCTTCTAGCTTGTCAGTGGGAGTGGTAAGCACTAGGTAACCTATCTACCACATAAGGAGCGGTTCTGGACCAGAAATTGTAGTTATTGGCTTTTGGGCAGTTTTTCCATCTCTCTCAACTTTCTGATTTAAAAGCTTGCATTTGCAATTGTTTCCCCCCTTTCCTGTAACTAGTTTAGTCCAGATACAGATTCTTAGTTTTAGCACTTGAATTTGCTTATTCGTGATCAGCACTTGTTCAGAACTTGTAAGCACTAAATAACCTACTAATTACTACAGCACTCAACCTTCCTCATTACCTAGAGGAAAACAGTTTTGGTACTTACTTTCCTCACTTGCTTAGAGGAAAAACAGCTCTTGTACTCACTTTCCTCACTTATCTAGAGGAAAATAGTTTTTTATTCAGGCATGTCCAAGGGTCAGCTCCCAGTGTTCTCTCCTGTCTATCTGATGAATTTGGGCATCTTGGAGCAATGTAGAAATTGCCTAATGTACACAAACAACCCTCTCCTCCTACCACTCAACACTACAACCTGTGAGAGATGCACTTATCCAGCCAAACTGGAGGTAAAGCTCTCTCCATTCAAGACTGAACTTGACAGTCAAGAAGAGAAGGTAAACACTTGCACCACACCACACTCATCACATAGTCTCACTAAATCTACACCACCAAAATCCACACATAGAAACACAAAAACATTCAGAGAGGCTCTCAAAAATAGTCTGCTCAAGCAACAGAGACATCCAAAGCAGAAATGCAAGCAACCTCTACCCCACAATACAACCCAAATGACACATAGCCCGCAGACTCAGTGTGCCACTCAACCACAGCCAATAAGCCAAACAATGTACCCAATACACTAGTCATAGGTGACTCTATAGTCAGGCACACTGATGTCCCACTCACCAGGATAAACAAGGAGAAGGTTACTGTCAGCTGCCTGTCGGGTGCCAGGATCCGCCACATAACCATATTGGTGTGAACGACCTGAGATGTACCTCCCTGGACTACATGAAAAGAGACATGGAAGAGCTCTCCGATCTTGTAGCCCAGGCAGGTATGACCCTAGCCCTGAGTAGCATTCTGCCATCACCCAGAATGATGCCGCAGTACAAGGACAAAATTACTTCAACAATTGGCTAAGCTTCTGGTGCCATTCTAAAGAGATCCAGTATCTGTCTGCTTGGGGTGACATGGTCGACAGACCATGATGCTTTGCCAGAGATGGCCTGCACCTGTCACCCCTGGGATTCCGGATACTGGCTAAGGTTCTTGCTGCTCCTATAGTGCCTTTTTTAGGCAAGGTTAAAATGGCAAGTTCACCACCGTAACAGGAACAGGCAAGCAAAAACTGAGGGTGATGCTACTCAATGCTAGAAATCTAAATCTCAAAATGCACTCACTCGAGGCACTCCTTAAAATGGAGAACATCGATATCTGTGCAGTGACTGAGACCTAGTTCAAGGCTCCAGAGAGCACCCCTGCACTACCAGGCTATAACTCATACCACACTTTTCGGCCATGTAACCTGGACCGGAACACCAAAGGCGGAGGTGTGTCCATATTCATTAAGGATATCCACACCTCCAGGCTAGTTGCTCAACATAATGCAGCCAAGGTTATCCAAGTGCAACTAACTCTGGGCAAAACTGAAATCCAAATTGTAGCTTGCTACAGATCACCCACCATGCCCCAGGATTCCCACTCCTCTTTTCTTGATGTACTGGAAAATATTATGGTTCAACCATACACCCTAATAATGGGTGATTTCAACTACCCCACCATTAACTGGGAAAACTACTCATGTACCAACTCCTTCGCTCAATGCTTTCTGGAATTCATAAACTCCAATGCCCTGGATCAACTTATCCACAACCCCACCAGGGGCAACAATATCCTAGATCTAGTCATTACCAACATGAGTGACCAGTGTTCCACACCTGAAGTCAATGCCTCATTGGTCCGATCCGACCATAAGCTAATTACCCTAGATATCCACAACCTGCCCCCAACCCCCATTAAGGAAACCATGGAAAAACATTTCTCCAAAGCCAACTTCATGCTTCTTAAGACAGAAGTGGTGAACTTCACGACACCCATGCAGATGGACAATACAGTTACGACTACTAAATCCTGCACAATTGCACTTTATAAGCACTTACATGAGTGCATGGATCGTGCTATCCCAAACAGAACCAAGATGCTATCCTCCAAAAAAAGGAAGCCAATCTGGTGGTCCCCTGCCATAAACAAACTGCACAACAGAAGGAAGAAACTGTTGCAAAAGAGAGTAAAATCCCATGTGTGGAGGAGCTCTCTGGTCAGCCACAGTAAGAAGTTGCAATCCCTGATAAAATCCTCCAAAGCTAGTTATGAAAACAAAATCACCACTGATTCTAAAGACAACCACAAAGCATTCTATAGCTATGTCAAGAATCTCAATGGCAACACTCAGATCTGCTCTGAGTTACAGCACAATGGCACTAAATATACAGACCCAACTGATATTGCCAAAATCCTGGCAGATAGGTTCATTGCTAAATTTACCCCACTCTCACCCCCTAAAGAACCCATCTCTATACCGGAAAAATGCAAAGTTCCTGTAATCATGGCTGCTCAGGTAAAAACCACACTCTCCAAAGCCAAGAACACAGCATCCATGGGACCAGACAACATCCCAGGCTACATTCTACATGAACTACAGAATGAACTGGCACCCCACCTAAGTACCATGTTCAATCATAGCCTCACCTCAGGCTTTGTGCCTGCTGAATGATGGACAGTGACGGTTATACCACTCCACAAGGGGGGAGCCACCACGGTCCCCGAGAACTACCACCCCATTAGCCTGGTGAGCCTGGTCTGCAAGATCATGGAACTTATAAACAAAGACATTGGTAATCTCTAAACTCTGGACCCCACCCAGTTTGGGTTTGTAAAAGGCAAATCATGTCTCCTAAGCCTGATAAACTTTTTTGAAGCAGTCACCAAAGCCGTAGACAAGGGTAAGGTGGTTTACACAGCCTATCTAGATCTTGCCAAGGCTTTCGACACCATCCCCCACTCTGGAATTATAGATAAACTCACTAAACTAGGTATAAATCCATATGTCACAAGATGAGTTGCCAACTGGCTCACTGACAGAACCCACACTGTGACAGTAGCAGACTCCAAATCCGACTTCAGACCAGTGACAAGTGGAGTACCACAGGGTTCAGTCCTGGGTCTTCTCCTGTTTGGTATCTACTTCTCTGAAGTACAGGCTAACACAGAAGGTCTTCGGCTAATGAAGTTCGCAGATGACTGCAAACTAGGAGCCATAATCGAAAGCCCTAACAATGTGGACATCCTACAAAAGGGCCTCACTGAGACAGATGCCTGGTGTCAAAGCCATGGCATCAGGCTCAATGCCAAAAAGTGCATTGTCATCCCCTTTGGTAAAAACTTTGTACCCATGAACTATAACATAGCCGATAGTATACTTAACACCGAAAGTGTGATAAGAGACCTTGGGACACAGGTGGACAGTAGTCTCTCCTTTGATAATCACATTGCCACAGTAGTCAGGAAATCTTTCTATGTGGCACACCTCATCACAAAAGGTTTCTCATCCAGAAAAAAAGAGGTCATTGTTCCCCTCTACTCATCACTCATTAGACCCATTATAGAGTACAACTCTCCTTTTGGTATGTACCTCACAAGACATCTACAACAACTGGAAAGGCCGCAGAAATACCTCACAAAGAGGATTACTGGCCTCAAACAGATGCCCTACGCAGACCGTCTCAAAAAACTCTAGCTTTACATCATCGCATATCGCCTACTCAGAGGTGATCTCTGCCTAACATACAAAGCTCTGTCAAACCCAGAGCTGTTGGACATGTGCCACTTAAAGAAATCCCAATCCCTCCAAGCTACACGCTCTAGGGACCTAAACCTTGTCACCACAATAAACAGAACATGCTGGAGGGATAGATTCCTGTCCCAGAGACTTCCCATACTCTGTAACAAACTACTTATCTATATCAAACAAAGCTCCTCATTAGCACTCTTCAAGAAAAATCTTGATGATTGGATGGGAAATAGGAAATTCACCCCGAGGATTACCTCTGTGGCTCTGATCAACAGTGGCGCAGGAAAATAATTTTCTTGGGTGGCAAAAGCCAGTGTACCTTTTTGGCTGAGCTTGTATAGGCCCCAGTGCCAATAGCCTAGTACCTACCTATGAACCTATGAACCTTTGAACCTATACAATCAATAGGCTGTATAACAGAAGGAAGAAAATAGTGGCAAAGATTAGGAGGTGCAGCACCCAGCAGAATAAAAGCACTCTCATCAAAGTAAACTCAGAGGACAAATGAAGTCTACCAAAGCCAAATTTGAGGTAAATTTGGCCTCCCAGGCTAAGGACAGCCACAAGGCATTCTTTACCTATGTCTGCAAACTCAAAGGCAATACATAATTCTGTGCGGAGTTCATTGAAAATTGAGTCACCTATACTGAACCAACTTTACCCCCTCTCCCTCTCAACCTTTCCTCAGTAAATATAATGAAATATAACTCCCCTGCTAAAACTAGGGAAAAGGTCCTTAACGCCCTCTTTAAGGCCAAGATCACTGCATCAATGGGCCCATTCAGTATCCCAGGATGCCTTCTAAACAGCATGAAACATGACCTATTAGGGCCCCCGGAATTGCTATTTAACTGTAGCCTCCAAACAGGCTTCATGCCTCATGAATGGAGAACAGAAACAGTCATCCCTCTGCAAAAAGGTGGGCCATCTACAGACCCTGGAAACTATAAACCCATAAGTCTGTCTAGTCTTATATGCAAAGCCATGGAAAGAATTATCATGGAAATGATCAATAATGATATAGTAATCCTCCGGACACTGGACCCAACCCAGTTTGGTTTCATCAAGGGCAGGTCATGCCTACCCAACCTGGTGGACTTCTTTGAGAAGGTCACCAATGCAATGGATGAGGGCAAAATGGTTCACACTGCATACCTTGACCTGGCCAAGGCATTTGCACTATACACCACTCGGGCATTGTTGATAAACTCAAGAGGTTAGATACAAACCTGTAAGTCACCCAATGGATAGCCAACTGACTCAGAGACAGGGCCCAGGAAGTTAGAATTGGGTGGTTCACCTCTAGAAAGAGGCCAGTCACAAGTGGAGTCCCTCAGGGTATGGTCCTTTGGTCCTTGGACTGGTCCTTTTTGTCATTTACTTCTCTGAAGTCAAGGCCAATGTCAATGGTTTCTAGCTGACTAAATTTGCAGATGATTGTAAATTAGGAGCTGTCATTGAATCCTACACTGACACAAATGTTCTCCAGGCAGGGCTGATACAAATAAACAACTAATGTCAGAATCATGGCATGGACTAAAACTAAATGCCAAGAAATGCATAACAGTATCCTTTGGGAAGTTATCCACCTCTGGCAACTATAATATTGACAAAACAACCCTTAGAATTAACCCAGTAGTTAGGGATGTAGGCACACATACTGAGAGTACTCTATCCTTTGACCATCATGTGTCTACTGTAGTGAGGAAATCATTCTATGTTGTGCAACTTATAAACAAAGGTATGGCATCTAGGTCCAAGGAAGTAATTGTTTCACTGCATTCAGCATTCATCAGACCTATCATTGAGTAAAATGCCCCATTTGGTATGTAGCTAGCCAGGCATATCCAACAAATGGAATGTCCACAGAGGTTCCTCACTTAAAGAATACAGAGCATAAGTAAAATGACCGTTTCAAACTGCCTCAAGGCCCTATCACTGCATTCTATCTCCTACAGGCTATTGAGGGGAAATCTATGCCTGACATACATGGCATTGTGAGACCCCACTCTGATAGACCTCCTGCATATCTGCAAAACAAAAAGTACCAGAATGACCACTTCAAAAGACATAAACCTCACCTGTGATATAAATAGGACCTGCTGGAGAGACAAATATGTATCCTAGAGATGTCCCGTCTCTGGAACAGGCTCCCCACCCATGTGAAGCAGAGTTTTTCCCAAACCCAGTTCAAGTGCAACCTGGATAATTGGAGGGGAACAGGAAACTCATCCGTGGCTTGGCATTTATTGTGTATAATGAACATGGGTAACCTGTAAATGGTTCATCTCCAAGGTCCCTGCTTATAAATGTTTCAGCTCCCAAGCCTCTGCTTGCACTCATCAAAGGGTATCAGAACTTGTCAGAGATTTGGGATCCAAGGCTAGGCTACAAAGACCCTTTTGGTCATTAGCCTAGTAAACCTAGGGGTTTGGGAGATTAAACATTTACAAGCAATGAATAAATTCCAACCCCCTCTTGCCTATTGTCTGTATCCCTAGTTGCAATCATCCCTATTGGCAGAATCTCCTTTCTCCATTCCCATGTTGGCTTAGTTCTTAGAATACTTTCTGCTACTTTGTGAATGTAATATTCTGTATGATTATTGTTATTTTCTTTAAAGGTCTGCATCCAAAATCACAGTCTCTTCTTGTTTATTGAGCTTCCCCGTTTCATCATCATCTCTTTCCACCTTGAATTATAAGTTTCTGCATGTGCTATGTATAGCAGCCTTAATTGTGTAGCTCTGAAATACCCCTTCAACTTGGCAATCCACGTGGTTCTACTGGAAGAATCAGCTTAACCCAATTGACTCTTGCCCTCTTCCCCTCTCTGATAAAATCCTTCAGCTCTTTATTAATTGCTATCAACAACTTCTTCTCTGGTTGATAAAAATATGCTTGACCTGTGTCCAGGGCTAAAGGGACTAAAACATGCAGCACTCCATCTTATCAAAATTACACTAATACCTAGATGTTCAAATTATTGATCAATGTTTTGTGTACGGCCCTATCAAAAACTGAAGATAAGTCTATATAAATGACATCTCAGAACACCTTTGCACTTCTAGCTGTTATTATATTATTATAGAAAAAAATGTTACAGGCAGATGTTAAGCATTATTTTTTTTTTTTTACATTCCAACAATTTCTCTTCCAAAATTTGTCACATTCCTTCGGCAGTCTTTCCACAGAATGTAGCAATCCAGTCAGTTTTACATAATGAATGTTGTGCTTCCATATAGTCTGCTATTAATCTTCTTTGCATTGCTTTAGATTTTGTTTGTTTGAATTGTCTAGCAATAATTTAATGAAAGCTGATAAAACTTGACCTGAAATAACAATCATTTTTTACAAACATGAGCAATGTCCAGTATTTTCCATTTTTTGGTAGGTTTGTTTGCAATCTGCAGCAATTGTTTTTCCTGAGTATACATTGTAAGTACTTTCCTTACTAATGTTGTAGAATCAATATTATTAAAGTCTGTTTCTAGTAAATTTAAATCCCCAGCCACTATTATTTTTCCCTAGTGTATTTTATGCGAGAAACTTCTGAATTCCTCTTAGTCATCAGCACTTGACTAGGGTGGTCTATACACTCCAACAACTGTTATTTGTTCCAGGGTTGTCTTTGTTGTAAAAACAAATAGAATGTAGTGTAACCAGACAAACCCAAAAGTAAAGTCCGTAGTAGAAAATATGGCGTCAATGCTGAGAGTAAAAACACTTTAATATCCACAAGTCCACAAAAACAGGATAAAAGTAGGTTAGCGCTTTCACAGTTGCCCGCTTCATCAGACCTTAATAAAACCAAATACAGAGAGTTTAAATACTATAGGCATCCAATAAAAACAGTAATTAATGAGGCAATTCTCTTTTTTTCAACAGAGGTTTTAAAGAGACAGCACTATTCAAACCCGGTGGAGCATATGCTTTAAAAATCAACAGTCCACCTCAATTCAATATATTCTGTCTCATTACATAAATCACCTTCTCTGAAACTATTAACTATTTGTAAAACCAAAAACTTAAAACTATGACTAACCCCAGCTTCAGACACGTTTGGCTAGTGCATTGGTTGTTTTATTATTACGTATATCATTCAGGTGCTCTAGCACTCTCTCTTTGAGCATACGATTGGTTTTGCCTATATAAAAACAATCACATAGGTTTCACTTAGCCATATATACTATATATTCTGGATCTGCTTATGACAGACCAAATTGATTATTCTTTATACACATATTTTTCTGTCCAGCATCCCGCCATACCAGTAACATATAGTTTGCCCAAAGTGCACAAAGATCCTTTAAATCCCCCCTTCTGACCCATTGTATCAGAGAGAGGGTGGCTCACAGAGTCAATTTCCATATATGTTGAAAGCAGCTAAGAAGCATTTTAGACAAAGTGGAGACTGTTTTAAGAGATAGGAAACAATTTTTGGAGCAATTATACATGTGGGCTCAATGCAGGAGTGAGAATGAAATCAGGGAAGTGCACTTTGTGACTTTAGACGTTAATTCTCTATTCACAGTTATTCCTAATGTAGATGGAGTAGAGAGTGTGTGCCAATTTTTGGCTAAAAATAGTAATATCTCCAGTCCCAAGATTAATATGATCTGTGCCCTATTAGATTTGATCTTGGAAAACAATGTATTCCTTTTTGAGTCAGAATACTTCCTCCAAATAGTAGGAGTGGCTATGGGCATAGCGTGTGCTAACACATATGTGAACATAGTTTTTGCCAACTGGGAAAAAAAGTCTGTTTTCAGTAATGATGTATTTAGATCACATGTCACCTTTTATAAACTTTTTGTGGATGACATTTTCTTTATATTACATGGAAATGAGGAATAACTTAATAATTTTGTTTGTTACTTGGAAAATACTATGATGACCATGCCCTGGCCCAGCAATCAAGGAGCCTCAATCATCACCACTAACTCTCATGTAAGAGGAAAGGATAAAAAATACACACAGTAAAGTACAATTTCCTCAAGTGCACACAGAGATCACAGTCAGTCTGGGGCAGGTTGCTCCCTTGCTCTCCAGGTCCCCAATAAGACTCCCTACTGGCACAGTTATAGGGTCCAGATCTCAGCCTAGCTGGCAAGCTAACCTCCAGTACCCTCTCTGTCCCACCAGTGCTTCGTGTCCCTGCCCGGGTAGCTGACACACCACACACACACTTTGAGATAAGTATTTATACAACTTCACAGACACTCCTGGGAAAGGCTGACACAGATTCTCCAGCTGTGCCCTTTTACCCAGACTATATGGTAGTAATTTCTGCCACCACCAGCTAATACTTATCAGCTAGCCAAAGGCCCTTAAAAGTGCGTCCAATTATTACTGTGCAATATTATTATCCAATTGGTAATGTGACTATTCAGTCTAAGGCTTATCAGAGTGGCTTATTATAATAAACTATATAAATATGCAATGTACTCTAGAGCTTACTTATCTCTACACAAACCAGCCACAGGTAAAAGGTTTTTAAAATATTTAATAATAAATAATTAAAACACTAGACAATACTACTACACCACAGTGATATCTAAGAGCTCAGAGATCACACAGAAACTTAAAACAATACAGTAGGAAAGTTCTGGTAGAACAGAAAAACACTTGTCTAACTTTCTTTTAAGTTCCTAGCTATTACTACAAGAAAACATATTTCTAAGACACTACTTACATAAGACAACAGGTAGAGTGTTGACAAGTTTGATATCAAGATCAAAATGCTCACAGTCTCTCTCTGAACAATAGTTTTTAAACTCACTAACAACCATCTTTGTTAGGCCCTCCCAAATTACATCATTTTGACACTTAGGTTTTCCCAGTATACACACTAAATCATTTTGACACTTAGTCTGGAGTTCCAAGGCCAACAAATGGCATTATTTAGCAATCTAACACCTGCGCAGGAAACTACAACAATAAAAGACATTTCATATGTACACTCTAACAATTATTCCTTAAGTTAATACAATAGAAAGAATGTGTTCAGCCAGCCACTTCAGCACCACTATTTAGATAATTTTACTTCAAAGAACATTTGAAATGCTTGGCTTAGTTTTCCTTACAGCAGATGGCAATGTTGCAACAATCTTGAAGTTCACATTTTACAGTGTTTTCTTTCATTTAAGAACACAAGCCTGTATTTTACATTTATATATACAAATGATAGAATTATGTATCAAATTATATTTGATTAGACTGGCAGCCTTCATCCATCTTCCCCCAATCTTCACAAATACCACCACCTATTTGTCATTTTCTTTGCATCACTCCTTAGAGACTATTGCTTTCTTAGATATAACTGTTAGTAAGGGCAAGCTTGACAGTTTGTCTATCAAGTTATATAAGAAATCATGTTGGAAAAATAATATATTACATTGCTCCAGCATGCACCCTAGGCACATTACTAAAAATGTGATAAAAAGTCAGGTACTTAGGTGTATGAGATTGCACACAGATCCAGAATCCTTAAATGAGACTCTTGATTTATTATGTACAATACTTGTGAGTAGGGGGTACAGAATTTGTGAGATAGAAAGGATAATAGAGGAAGTTAACATCTTAGGATTGAGTAAAACAAAACCATTCTTTTCAGACACATTTTCTGCAGCCTCAGAAAATATAAAAGCTACAGATAATACTAGGGTAGTAAATAGGATGTGTGCAACATATTCTGATGAAGTCAATAAGGTATGTGAGAGTGTTAAAAGGAATTGGCCTATCCTACTGACTGATCCAAAGATTAGTAGAGTTATAGAATCTGTTCCCAAATTTAGTTTTAAGAATAGCAAGAACTTAAAACAACGTCTATGCTACAAACATAGTAGGTCCTATAAGCAGTTCACTTTGGAATGCAAGGATACATATGCTTGCAGGAGTTGCAAAGCCTGTAATAACATCTGATCTACTTGCATGGTGGCACACCCAGTGACTTCCAAACACATAGAATTTTCTTTTTATGCAGATTGCTCTACTAGAAATATAGTATATATGGCTAAATGCAACCTATGCAATTGTTTTTACATAGGCAAAACCAATCATATGCTCAAGGAGAGAGTGCTAGAGCACCTGAATGATATACGTAATAATAAAACAGCCAATGCACTAGCCAAACATGTGTCTAAAGCTGGGGTTAGTCATAGTTTTAAGTTTTTGGTTTTACAAATGGTTAATAATAGTTTAAGAAAAGGTGATTTATGTAATGAGGCAGAATATATTGAATTGAAGTGGATTGTTGATTTTAAAGCATATGCTCCACCGGGTTTGAATAGTGCTGTCTCTTTAAAAACCTCTGTTGAAAAAAAGAGAATTGCCTCATTAATTACTGTTGTTTTTATTGGATACCTATAGAATTTAAACTCTCTGTATTTGTTTGGTTTTATTAAGGGCTGAAGAAGCAGACAAACGTGAAAGCGCTAACCTACTTTTATCCTGTTTTTGTGGACTTGTGGATATTAAAGTGTTTTTACTCTCAGCATTGATACCTTATTTTCTACTGTTATTTTTGTTGTCACAGTTACAAATTTACAGTTCTGGTGTTATCATCAAATCTGTAATAAAGACAGGTCTTATAAAATCTTTAATTCCTATCATAACACAAAATCTTTAATCTCTATCATAACACCTCAATCTCACATTTTTGTTAGAATATCTGTTACAGTAAAATAAGTACAGTTGTGTAAGTAACTTACCATAACAGCAGATGTTCAGATGATCACTGATGCAGTAGCCTTAGCTGTATGGGTTATACCTGTGACACCCCTGCACTGGCCCAGTAATCAAGGAGCCTCAAACCTCAACACTATCAGCAGTGAGGGATGTGCAAATTGGGAGGATGACTAGTACACACACAGTAAAGTACAATTTGCCTTAAGAGCACACAGAGATCACAGTCAGTCTGGGGGCTGGTTTCTCCCTCTTTCTCCAGATCCCCAATAAGATTCCTCACTGGCACAGCTTCAGGATTAATATCTCAGTTGAGGGGTCAAGCCAAGACCTCCAGCACCCTCTCTGTCCAACCAGTGCCCAAGTAGCGGACACACACATACTTTGAGATTTGATTTATATACAAACACACACACACTCCTGGGGAAGTCTGGCACAGGTTTAGTAGCTATCCCCCCTTCTGCCCAGACTATAAGTTAATTATCACTGGTACCAAACCCTACTTATCAGGTACTATAAAAGCCCTTACAAAGGGTGACCTATCCAACTGTGTAATGTTACTATTATCCAAATGGTAAGTGTGACCAAGACGAAGGCTATTTAGGAGTGGCCTGTACAGTGTCACCAAATACATATGCAAGTATGCTAAGAGCTTAAATATTTCTCAAAAATATCAGCCACAAAAATAGGTTTAAATATATTTAATAATAAATAATAAAAGAACAAGACAATACTCAATCAACACAGTTACTTCAGAGTTCAGAATCACAGGAAATATTTTAAAACAACATTGCAGGGCAGTCTCAAATAAATACAGAAAATATCTAAACTAATCTTTACTATATTCCTATCTATATCTAAAAGATACTATGCCCTAAATAACTTACATACTTACATAGCAAGACGCAGGCAGTAGTGCTGAATGGATGTTTCTAGGTCCAAGACAAGATGTAATATGCACAGTCTTTCTCTGAAAGAGTTCTTAAATTACTATCAAACATTACTGTTGGGTCACCTTGGATGACATCACTCTGTCACCTGCCTTCATTTCACGGGCTAACAGATACCAACATAATTTTATCATTTATGTGTGAGAAGTACATATCTCTCAAATGTGCAGCTACTAGGAAGCAAAAAAAATATTTACATTTTAAACCTAGCAATTAAAATTACTTTTAAAACAACAGAAAAACTTCTAGCTCTAGACAGTGTCTGCTTGCTGCATTGAAACTGAGAGATAACACAATCATAAAACATTTTAATTTCAGCCTATCTTCTTGAAACCTTGCCAGTTAACTCTGTATGTTCCAGCTTCTACTATTAAAACATACATTTGCACAGATATATAGTTTATATACATGTATGTTCTTTTTCAGTAGGGTACACTGTGGTTACATTCTTGAAGCTCAGTACATAACATACAGTTTTGTATAAATCATAGCAATTTTCCCAAATGACATAGAACTATTTTCAAAATTCCAGTTAATTGTGCTGGCAGCATCACAATACCCTGCCAAAAGAGTGTGACAGATACCAAAGCTTCAGGGCACTTTCCACATGCCTAAACTGTCAGGCAACTAAAAATGAGCTCACTAAAAGACACGTTTGGGTGTGAAGCCATTCAGAGTTTTCCTGTCAACCGAAAGAGAGACAAAGAGAGACTGAGCCCTGAAATGAGAATGCTAGCACAAGAAAAAGTAAATGTCCCTATCCTGGCATAAGAAGCACACAAAAAACATGGGGGAATGAGGGAGAGAGTGGCCACTGCAGCAGTGGTCAATCAAATATGTACTGTTATGGTAAGTTTCTTTACACATTTGTACTATGTTTAGCACATTGATCACTGCTGCAGTAGCCTTAGCTATATGAGTAGATCAGCCCAGCTAATCACATTTGGAAGGAGGAAAGAGAAGAGTCCTGGAAGCCTTGGAGAATAGTCCAAGCAAAGCCTGATCTGGACCTAGTAAAGTAACCAAGCATATAGTGCTTTGTAAAAGTATGTACAGAAGACCAAATAGCAGCTCCTAGAGCACTTCTAGAATCCAGCCCTTTCCAAAAAGCCATAGAAGAAGCCAAGGCCCTGGTAGAGGGGCCTTGACCCTGCCTGCAATAGTTTTATTATGGTGAATATAGTAGAAGGTAATAACCTTAGACAACCATTTGGAAATAGTCTGTTTTGACACACATTGTCCCTTATTTTTACCTTTACAAGAAATGAATAGCTGATACAAAGATCTGAAAGATTTAGTTCTGTCAAGACAGTACTTGAGTTGTCTGTGGACATCCAAGGTATGATGTATCCTTTCTCCCCCATTTTAAGCTTCAAGAAAGAAAATGGGTTGGTGGATAGTTTTGCTTAAAGTAAACTCGGATATCACTATGGCATAAAAAAGGATTAGTTATCAAAGAAAACCTGTACCTATGGAAAATGAGAATGGGTTGACTCGCCATAAGAGCTTTCCAAATAAGATACCCTTCCTATAGAAGTCAGAGCAGTCAGTGAAACTGTTTTCCATGTTAAGAACCTCAAGTCAGCTAGGTGAGGTGGTTCAAATGGAGCAAGTGTTAGCTTCTCTAATATAAAATTAAAATCCCAAGGCCACCAGTTTTTTGGAGCCCTCTTATGCAAAACCCATTTCAAAAACAATTTGACATGAGACTGCATTGAAAGAGGAGGATAAAGGGGCAAACATGTTGAAATGTCCTATAAATGAACATTGATAGAGGAGTAAGAAAGCCCATAGGATAGTACCACATACAAATATTGTAAAACTAGAGAATAACTAGCCTGAATGGATGTGGGTGGTGATGTTGACACCAACTAGAAACCCTTTTCCATTTGCTAATGTATGATTTTCTAGTAGCAGGCTCTCTTGCCTCCATTAGTACCTTCTGCAGGTCCTCAGAAAAGAGGTGCCTAAAAGGAAGACCCCATCACCCAGGCAGTCAACTGAAGTTGATTGATGTAGAGATGTATCAAATACCCCTGTTCTTGTGTGAGTAGATCCATCCTGTGAGGAAACTTGTGGTAATTGCCCCTGGCCATTTCCAAAAGAAAGGAGAACCACAGTTTCCTTGACCAGAAGGGAGTCACCACATGATGTTTGGGATTCCTTGTGAAATTCAGAAGTATCCTGGATATCAATGGGGAGGGTGGAAAAGCATACAGAAGCATTCCTGTCCAAGGAAAAGAAAAGACATCTGTCTTCCTGGCCTTCTTGCATGGAGTCCTGGAACAGAATATTGCCATTTGATTGTTCAGAGAGGAGTCAAAGAGGTCTCTCCCCACAGACATATCCAATCTTGAAAGACCACTTGATCTAGATTCCACTTGTGAAGGTCTGCCCTGGTCCTGTTCAGCTTGTCTACCACACAGTTTTGCTCTGACGGAATGTGGGATGTGTGTAGAATGAGGCTGTGCTGTGAAGCTATATCTCAAGCTGACATGGCCAGTCTGCAACATGGTATGACTCTGTTCCCCCTCCTTACTTGTTGATGTACTACATGACTGTGGTGTTGCCTGCAACCACATGAAGAGGTCACAGGGACCAAAGATGGTTCATAGAGTTGAGTGCATTGATCAGGGTGAGCATTTCCTTGATATTTATGTGCTTGCATCTGTCCTTGGTGTCTCACTTACCCTGCACTTTGATCCCTCCTGAAAGTGCTCCCCAAGCAAATTACAAAGTGTCTGTGGTGACTGCTTTGAAACAGGGAGGGAGAAGGGGAGCTCAAGATCTAAGAATATCTGTTTCTTCACCAAATGTTTTCTTTTCTGGTAAACCCCAGGACTGGAATTTGAAAAAATAAAGGGTGTTGATGCTGGGACCAAAGACATTTCAGATACCACTGTATCTTTCTGATGTGGAGTCTTTTCAGGGGTATCATAGGAGTCAAAGATGCTTTGAGATCCAAAATCCTGAGGTATACCCTCACAGTGGCCAAAGTCTGGGTGGAAAATCTTAGAAATAGATCTAGATATAGATTTATTTTTTCTTGTGAAAGAAAAGCTCTTTGAGCTGAGATGTCTAGTTGACATTCCAGGAACACAATCCTCTGTGAATGAGTCGAGAAAGACTTCTGAATGCTTCCTTGGAATCCCATCTTGTGTAAGAGATCTCTCACCCAATAAAGAGATTCTTGACATTTTGAAAAAGACTCTGCAAAGAGAAATCATCTAAATATGAAAAAACATGGATACCATGTAGCCTACAATGACCTATGACTGGAGCTAGACACTTTCTGAATACTCTTGGTAGCGTACATAGTCCAAAGGGTAAGGTAGAGAACTGTGATCCAAAAACATTAAGAAACATCTGGTGTCTAGATAAATAGGAGTGTGATAATAAGCATCTTTTAAGTCCAGTGTTACCAGGAAATTTGAAAGAAGAGGTAACAAGATGTGAAATGTCATCATTTTGGATTTGGACTCTATCACAAATAGGTTTAGGAAGGAAAGAAAGATCCACAACTGGTCTCTAAACATTTTCTTTCTTTCTTTGGCACTCAGAAAATCCTTCAATAAAAACCCTTCTATACCTGAGAAAGAGGAACTGGTTCTATCACTCACTAGAACAGCATTTGATGAAGAACTGGTAGAAACAAGACTCTGTTCTGGAGGACGAGGAATTCCCCCCCCCCCCCAAGGAAAGGAGGAATTTCCTCCTACTCCCATTTGTAACCTTAATGAATGATTTTCAGAACCCATTTGTGTGAAACTATCTGTTGCCAAAGATAAAAATGGAGATTTAGACTTTTGGGAAGAACAAAAGCAGCTGTGGTGGGAGGTTGGAGTCACAAGGTCTCTTGAATAGTCATTAAAACTTGTTGGACTGTCCTTGGTTTGGGGAGGTCTGAGATTTATTTTTGAAATTCCATTGCCATTACTTCTTACACATCTGTTTACATGTATTTTCTTGAGGCTGTTTATTCTGCTTTTTGACAAACCTGGATGCAGAAGTAGAAGATCTCTGAGAAATTTTAGAAAAGGGGGGCTGAAAAATATTAAAGATTCATTGGTAGTAGTGTAAGCAGGGTGAGGCAAGAAGGGCAACTACCCCGAGTGCAGTGTTGCGGCGTGCATCTAGCTGATCCTAATCTTTTACTTACTGCCAGTATTACATTTGCGGTGAAACCTGAGAACCTAAAACATGAGTGCTGTAGCTCTCCATGCAACAGTTTGCTACATTTGTAGCAAGCAGTTTGCTAAGTTTAAAAAAGAGATTTTTTTTTACTAAAACATAAGTGCTATAGTGCTCTGTGCAGACAGGGTATAAACTGTAGCAATTGCTTGCTACAGTTTATAACAAATTATGATGAGGGAGGGTTGGGTGGCAGGGCACAGAAACAGGACCTGGATGGCCGGGGCAGGAGATAGTGGGGGATGTCATGCATCTGGACACCTGGCTAGCATACCAGTAAAAAGAAATGTCCACTTTTTTCTTTCCTTTTTTTTTTGTTTGGCTGTTTCTTTTGTTTTTGTTTATTTTTTTGTTTTTGTTTTTGGCTCTTCACTTGTTGGGTGGAATAGGCAGGTGCTGGTTCATAATACTGGCTCATGCTGCTGGTTGAAGCAGATATGTTTCTGTTCCCTGGATCAGTTTGCCCCTTTCATCACACTTTTTGATCACCTCTGCAGCAGAGAGGCAAAGCACTAAATCTCTATCCAAGGATGAATTTAAAATCTCATTTTTAATATCATCTGGGAGGTTCTGTGAATGCAGCCATGCAAACCTTCTCAAAACAGTACCAGTGGCCATAGCCCTGGAAGAAGTATCAGCAGAGTCATACAAATGCTGTAAAACCAAAGACTAGTGACCTGTGCAATGGAAGAAACAAACTTATTTAAAGCAGATTTTTTTCCTCACAAGAAGAAACTGCAGCTAAAACATTCCTGATAATTTCACAGTTAGAACAAACTTTAATATGTGAGCCTGACAATTAAAAATTCTGAAAAAGTTGCAATAGTATACACTTTCCCCAGGATTCATTAAACTCCATGCAGGAATAGTGCTGTTGCTGCACAAAGTGGATTGTGGCAATGTAAAACAGCAGTGAGCCTTGCATATTAATGAAGGCATGCTGCTGTGCTCTCTACACAGACATGATCTGTCTACGAATGCAGGGGGCATGTCTGAGCATTGCTCGCACAGTACACATGCCACCGGCACTCTAGAATTGTAGTATGGCAATTCTAACACAAGTAACAGTGTCTACAGACACTGTTATTACAAGATAACAGTGTCCGTGGACAAAATACAGAAGCACAGCTCCCCACAACATAGCTTTCAACTGACCAGATGTTTGCAGAAAGTCCAGAGTTTTCCCTTATTTTTTTGGCCTTTCTCTCATAAAATTAACTCCCGTCTGGCAAATCATTGTGATAATGTAAGGACTGATGTCACTAAATAGTGACATACATTTGAATTGCATAACTTATATCCCTCAAAAAATGTCTGCTAACACAAAATGAATTATTCTAGCAGCTTTCTAAGTTTATAAGAGTAATGTTACAAGTTCTGTTTTTTTCCATCCCCAATAAAGTTTAAGCATAGCTCAGCAGGTATGTGCGCCATGCAGCTATGCATAGCAGAGCTTAAACATACAAAGGAGTTAAATAGAACTATACAGCCAAACTAGTCCAAGTGAAATAGCATAGTGATTTGAGCTTTTGCTTAGCATGCAGTCATTCACGGTTCGAGTCCCAATACAGGCCATTCAGTTTTATTTGTGAAAAAAGCACTTAAAATATAAAATATATTTTCCTAGAAATAGGTATGAATAATATATATTTGCTAACCAGGGTAGTGTAGCAGGTCCAAATATGAGTTGTCAGTGTAGTACAGATGTGAAACCCCCATGTAAACACTAGTGTCCCATACAGTATAGCCATAAAAGAATGTAATGAAAGCACATAAAATGATAATAATAATTAATAATAATCATGATAATAATGATAGTCCATAAAATGAAAGCTAAACAATGCTAAATTGTGCTCAGCTATGCTTAGTTTTAGCAAGCATTGTTTAAATTTGTATGCTTAGCAAAAATTAGCATAGCTAAGCGGACTTGCGCACTGGTTAGCAGTGCTTAGCATCTATCCCTTTAAACAATGCTTATCTGTGCTAAGCGGGTTTGCCCATCACTTAGTTTAGCTCAGCATATTCAAAGCCATCCAATCATGGCAAAGGGTGGGAAATCAGCTTTATTTAAACCTTGCAGGTGGGAATACAGCTCATAACCAGTTGTAGCTCCTCACTGCAGGCACTATGGCTGGTGTTGGTGAAAGTGTGCACTTTAGGGTACAGCGCTGGGGCATTCAGGAGTCCAGGGTCATGTTGGACTCCTAGTAGAAAACCAGGAAGGGAGACTGCTGCAGGACCAGTAACAGGGCTCTCAATGCAAAGTGGAGGCCTGGGACCTTCTTGTACATGATCTCACCAGTGCCACTGGCATCCCTTTCTGGGGAGCAGGTCCAGCACCATTTTGCTGACCTAAAGTGTAAAAAGAGGGAGCTGTTGGACCAGTGGCTCCAAGATGCCCGGGCAGGGAATATCCCAGACATGTATAAGTATCAGTATAAATAAGTATTTTCCAAAGTCCAGCCTGTGTATGTGATGGATAGGTATGCATAAATGTTTCTCTATCTCCTGTACAGCTGCAGATGAGTGGGTCAGGAACTTGGACGCCCACGCAAGCAGGCTGCATTCTGAGGCTGGTGAGTACAAATCTAGCTTGTAGTATTCAGGGCAAATAAATAGAAAGGATTAGAATGTCACCTGTCAGTATTTAAAAATGGGTATGATTTGTACTGAATAAATGAGACATTAGCAGAGTAATAGTGACGTACATGGTATATATCAATAAAAGTGTCAGTACCTGTCAATAAAAGTCAAAACCCCAGACTGGCTGTGTTTACTTTGTTATGTGTTGTTATGAATCATTGAATTATGACTCGAAATGTGTACTGTTTCTGCACAGCAACTATAGCTCTGAAAGCATTAAATAATCAAGGCTTAACTGACAAAGATTGTGGAGTTTTCAAACAGGAGATTAACTGTATGAAATGCTCCATGCACCAGGATCTGATACCTGAATAGGAATGTTGTGTTAACCAGTGTTTTCCAGACTGTTATGTCAAAGTATGAATATATAGTATAAAAAATATCTGCCATGCATGAATGTCAGAATTGCAATGTCAAATTATACAACCAAGAGTGTATTAGGCAGAAAACAAACAAGAGACCACAATTTCTCAATAGCTCATTCTGATGAAACACACACTCTGTTCTATTTTATGCACAAACAGTCACGGTTCTAATCCTGGGAGTGGTAGTAACCTGTATGCATATTTTCACCCAGGAATATGTGAATATGTGTAGAAACAGTCAGGTAGTGTTAACAGAAATTTCGACCACAGGTCTGCCAGGTAAGAAAATGTATAAATTAGCTGTAAGAAGGCTGTACTTATACACTGTGTACAATACCCACTATCCAAACCTAAGGCTGCAAATGACAGCAAGATAAGTACATGCACCAAGTAGTCCCCTCCAAGCAATGTCCCTTAAGTGTCACGCTGTCACAGCTAGTGGTCAGTGCTGCCCACACTCAGGGTGACAGATAGAAATCAAGGCAGAGTATGGCAGTAGCACACACACTCACACACACACACACACACACACACACACACACACACACACACACACACACACACACACACACACACAGACACACACACACAGACAGACACACACACAAACACAGACAGACACACACACACACAGACACACACACACACACACACACACACACACACACACACACACACACACACACACACACACACACATAAACCTGACAATGTGAATATGGGTCGAAACAGATAGTGTTAACAGAAACTTCCTCCACAAGTCTGCTAGGTAAGAAAAGCTATAAATTAGCTGTAAAAAGGCTGTAATTATACACTGTGTACAAACATACCACTGCCCATCCCAAGGCCATAGAGCGATGTAAAGTGAGGTAATATCTGGAGAGTAATGATTAGAGCAATGATCATTAAAGTTGTGAGTAATTGAAGCCTATACAGTTGTTAATTGACATTTCTCTCCCTCCCCTACCCTATCTGCACCAGTAATCTAAACACATAAATCAATGGGTATGTTTTTCACCAAACCTACTGCTGGGACATGTGTCCTATTGTTCTACAAATATTTAAATGTTGGACTATTAATGTTCCCTGTTCAAATACTATCATTGATGGCCTGTTGCTATCAATCTAACCTGCATGCCATTATAATGTTTATTGTGGTTCCATATATGCACGTGTTCTGTTTGCTATGCAACTGTTCCAAATCTGTTGTTTTAGGTTAATGGGAATACCTATGCATGCTGTTTTAACTAATCCTGGAATGCGGTTTTCATGACTAACCAACATATTTTATAAAACTGCAACACCATAGCACATCTGGGATGGCCAATCCCAGCAGATCCACCTGTCCAACCTCAACTGGCCATGGCACCAAGGCCCAGCACATCTGGAACCCATCCCAGGACCTCCTCGTCCACTGGTCCTGCAACACGTTTGGGTGGAACTGCCTCAGGGGATGGGGCCAGTCCCCCCATGGGACCAGGTGTGGATAGGACACTGCCACCCATTATCAGGTCTGGGGATTGGTGTGTAGTGAGCTTTGAAAGGTAATTGCAGATCTGCTACACAAGCTTGAGGGCTCCATGGCACACCTTGAGGGTCAGTCTGCCCTTCTTGCTTAGCCCCCAGCATAGCCACCTTTGGGACAGTGAAGGTGCAGTGGTGACCGACCATGGGTGGGGACATCAGTGCAACTGTATACATTTGGGGGCTCGTGGGCATCTGATTCCCAACTACCCTCCCTGTCCAAGGTGTTT
>NC_056725.1:202243674-202281174 GCF_019279795.1 Protopterus annectens | reverse complement strand
AGAGAAAGATTCACTTATTTATTTATTTATTACTACTACAGAAAAGTAAAGATTTTTTTTTTAATGCAAAGTTCTCAAAAAATCGCTATGATAATAGTATTTCTTGGTCTCATCCTGATATGCAGTCAAGGTTTCCATTTCTCAAGTTATCTAAGCCTTAAACCACATATGTCGTAGAGCCCATAAAGACTGAAGAGGGATATATTGAAGTATTTTATACAACAGTGCCCAGATAAAGTCAGTGAAGCAGAGCTCAACTGTAATGTCTAACAACAAGTTTAAAATATGCAGTATTCAGTGCTGGGGACTGATGATTTTATAGTGGGTCTAGTGGACAAAGATGGGTAGAAGTGCTCACGACATTCACTGAACATTATACCCACCTGTATAGTTCCAAGAGATGTTTTCTAGCACCCAGTCCCTGATGTTTTAAGAAATTTTCTGAACTCTTGTGATAGATTTTACTAGTTGGGTAAGACCACAGAGATGAATGGTGAGGGAGTATAATTGTTTTAATACCAGCTTAAATATTCTGTTAAAACTGCCTGAGACTATTAGTTCTCCTTTGATATTCACAGTTAACCAGGAGACTGCACTGTTAACTACAGTATTTATTTATTACTGTTTTTTTTTTTGGGGGGGCGGGTCTTGGGGCATGTGGATCTAGACGATACATAAATACACAACAAGGGAAAGCTCAACCTAGCTCCTCCATTGGGTTACTTTCAGCAGTAGTCCCCCTACTACCTCTTGGGTCTCATGTTTATATCATGTCCCCAGAAACATTGCACATCAGTGGTAATAACCCCTTTGATGTCCATCATCACATAATTTCCCCTACAGTAATATATACCATGTGTAACTGATTTTCATCTCATGTCTGTCATGTCCTTGACAATCATGTTCATCAAAGGTATGACCCTTTCCTCACTGTCACTTCATTAACTTTAATCATTCTCAGGAGTAGACCCACCAACCCGTACAGTCCTGCCCTTTGACATAGAAGCAGGCATATATCCCTGCAGTAAGCATGCAAGCTGCCTTCTCATTATTGTTGTTTCTGAAGCTTTGCTTTCCATAAATCATGCTTTCTGCTTGCACTTCTATCTATTAACACTTCAGTTTTATTTCGGTGCACTTTATCAATGCAGAGGAATTTGGCATGTACGTGACTTTGTTAGACCTCTTATCTCTTGTTGGGGCTATTTCTGAAGTACTGTATTGCACTCAAGAAAGAAGGAGTGGTGGCAGGACATACTGACACTGCATTTCACACATTTCAGGGACAAGCAAAGAGAGAATGAAGAAGAGAGAAAGAACAATGACAGAGAAAGAAAAAGAAAGAAAGAAAGAAAGCATTTTCAGTAGCTGAGTGATTATACAGCACATTCTCTGGAAAACATACAGGTTATTGTGTGTTACTAAAACAAGTCTCAGGACGTCACTGCCGAAAGATCGCCATGTTCCAGTAGTTAACAATTCTCTACATCAAATCTGTCTGTATCACAAGCACCAAGCTTTCCCATTTGATTTGCAAAGCTCAGAGAAATGAGAAGAGGGTGGGTTTGTTTACTTTTCGATCATTTTCCTGAGTTTATGTGACCTTGAAATTTGGATATAGAGAGAGTATGGGTGTGGTGGTTTAGCTTGACATTGGGGGCGCACTCATCAAAGAATTATTTAGGAGTGCTGTGATTGTTTTGAGTGTTGATGACAGTGCTGTGTGATGTATTAATTGCTTAATTTTTTGGTTGCAGTTAATCATGTATCTGTCAGACAGTATGCAATTAATCATTGTGGATCCTATTGAATGGTGATGCTCCATACATTTTCTTGCTCTGATGAAAGTGGTCACATATTAGAACTTTCCCAGTCCTCTTTAATCTTTCAAGTTTGTGCATAGTAGCTGACCACAAGGACCCCAGGAATGACTTCTAGTTTTATTTTCACAGAAAAAGACCTGAAGCTGGCCAGTGAGTGTACATATTTAGAAGGCCTCTGGAGAAGGGACAGCAATGTTAACAAAAACAAAATTCCCCACTTTCCTCAGTAGTTTGCATGGGTAACAATGTGATTGCTGGTGCTTTTATCTGAGCCCATAACGTCTACTGTAGGAGTCTCCATGAGGCTTTGCTTAGTTTGCTTTTGGATACTCAGTTGTAAAGGAGGAACTTCCAGTGAAGTAACTAATCACACACACACATCTCCTTCTTTCAAATTACAGCATTCAAATGAATGTCACTGTATTAAGATATCGTGAGTGGGCATATCAATCTTCAAATCCCATACAGTGAACCAAAATATTTAAAAGATAGGTTTATCAAAAATGCACACCCTTATGTAAGCATAAACAGACATTTGCCTCCCACTCACACCTCCACTGTCTTTGCAGTGTGCTTCCATAAATATTATAATTAGTTTGAAGGATACTGTATGTTGGAAGGAGTGAAGTCCTCAAATACAGTGACCAGTACAGCACACTCCACTTTCTCCCAATGCTTCCTCCTGTAGCCTTCATAAAACACTCAGGAACAGTGCCCCGTGCAAATTGTAACAAGTAACCTAACTTTCCAA
This sequence comes from Protopterus annectens, assembly GCF_019279795.1. Taxonomy (NCBI): domain Eukaryota; kingdom Metazoa; phylum Chordata; order Ceratodontiformes; family Protopteridae; genus Protopterus; species Protopterus annectens. The sequence goes on along the minus strand of NC_056725.1, from coordinate 202,278,600 downwards.
CTTCTATGTAGTGCAATCTCATCCTGAAATGAGAGAAACCTGATTTACATGGGCAAAACATGCAACCTGAATATGTAAATCTGACAAAGGAACAGTCAGACAGAGACAATACATCGCCATCCTATTACTGTACAAAATACGACTGAAAATCTCAGCACTCACACATTTGACTACCCCTATCTCCTGCTGCTATAAAATTAAAAAAACAGGATGATTAAGGAATAGCTTGAGAGATACTAAGGGTAGTTAATTCAGACAATAAGTCTACAGTTATTAGAAAGGAAGCCTAGGATAAGAGGTGAGACAGTGTATAGGAATATACTGTTCTCTACCACTGTATACTTAAGCATTACATCTAAATGACATGACCAACAGCAATAGAGAAATAAGTATTAATTTAAGGAGTTGAGTCCATCTCAATCTGGCAAATTACAGTGTTAGCAGACACTATATAGTAAGATTTTTTTTTTCATGTAACTGGTAAAATGCTTAAATAATTTAGAAGTGGATAGTAATTATATTTGAAAGTAAAAGCTAAAAGGCCTTACACTTTGGTATCTTTTCATGTCCATCATGGAAGAAATTATAGGTTTGGATGTGAAATTTGTCAAATGGTTAAGATAAGTTTCTATTTTCGGGGTGTACTTAGATGGATATTTGAAATCTGAATGGTATGTTGATACATTTTTAATGGCATTCATCAAAAATTAGCAGTTATATGTTGGCCTGGACAAAACTCCCTTCCATTTAATACCTTAGCATTATTGGGTATTTATTTATTTAAAACCCTACACCACTGGATGATGTTATCCCAGTGATGGGGTTCAGAGGAGTTAGCATGGGAAGGAAAGGGCTGTCCACTATCACTACTCTATTTTTTTGGCATTCAGCACTTGTCTATGAAACTCCCTAAGGGGAGGTGTGGACACGCCTCTCAACTGTACAGATTTTCACAGAATGTCCAGATTTTTGCCTCATATTTTTGGTGTGTTCCTCCTGAAATCTGTACTTTTCTGGCAAATAGCTGAGGATTGAAGTCATTAAATAATGGCAAGCATTTGAGTTTAAGAATCCACTTCCATCAGAAAATTCATTCTAATGCAAAACCTATTACACTTTCTAAGTTTGTAAGAGCAATATTTAAAATCTGTCCCTATTTGTCCCCTCCATCATTTTAGGCTTTGTCCATATTTTTTGTTCTAAGAGATTGAGAGGTATGGATGTGGACCATAGAGGAGAACTGCCCTAAGACATGGTTGATGAATGAGAGGGTCAGATAAAGGGAAGTGGTTAGGACATATAAAAAAAAAAATCAAAAAGAATCAATGACAGCCCAGTCCCTGGGATGTCCTTATAAAGCAGAATCAGCCTCAGCAATTCTGGAGTAAGTCTAGAGGACTAGCAGGTAGACCTAGCATGGACATGAGGCACTGGGGGCTGGGCTAGTAAGAATGATGTGTAAGGGAGGAGGGGGAACCATACAAGAAAAATATCCACACCAGCCGCAACTCTGAGTCTGAGAACATCTGGGGGTTAAAGACAAGCAGGTAGACTTGGCGATGGACAGGGGGACTGGGACAACTGGAAAGTCAAAAGTAAAAGCCATAGTGGTAAACTTCTAGGTAACTTGTTTTATTTGCTTCATAACAAAGCCAGAGGAGTAAGGTGTAATTTAGTGTTTACTGCTTGAGAGACAACCAATTACATTATTAAGTCTAATGCTACAAAAGTAATTTTAATGAAAAAAATATTTAAGCTTTTCTTTTCTTCTTTGCTGTTTGTATCTGCAGTTGTTTACCTGACGTCTTGAAAATAGGTTCATTTTTATAGACATCGAAATTTTAATATGTAAATCAAAACTGAAATTAAAGTAGAAGTCATTATTACTGACTTAGAAGCCTGCTGTAGATCAGCAATACTTGTGATGAAATATGCAGCTATTAAGACTGTACAAACATTAGAGAGTTTATATACATGAAAATAATTGACCAATCCAGGTCCAAGACATGTTACTAGACACTCTTCTGAGGAGTGAATACAACGGTGAGATCGCTGACTTTAGTTCTGAAGAAGTCTGGATGGACGAAAGCGCTTGACTGTGGATATTGTGTTACTGTGGGATATATATTTTTTACTTGTACATGCTGCTAAAGCTGTGGAGTTTTTATCACATCGTGGAATAAATTGTGTTTCATCACTCGAGTGACTTCCTTGTTTTTCCAGCATACAGAGTGTTCTTGGTGTCAGTTGTTTCTCTCTGTGCCGGTTTTTGTTTCTGTTTCTGTACTCAAGCATCCTGTTATTACCTCTCTAAAACTATCATATTATTTAAAAAATATACATTGCTCTTGCCCCAGGGACTTAAAAGAGATGTATTCCTATCTCTATGCATGTTTTGTACAGATCTTTGTAGACTTCAGATGTTGTGAGGTCTGTCAACCATAGTATTTCTGAAAAATGACAAAAAAAGAAAAAAAGTACTTATTTAAGTGCACTGAGTATACTTGGCTTCACTCCTGAAATTGCTAAATGGATTATCTGCAGAATTTTTATACCCAGTTATTATTAGACGTACGGTGTAAACCAGGAAAAGAAAAAAGGATGATTTTTTTGCCAGGCATGTAGAGCGGTGCTCCTATGTCTTGTTTGAATGTTTACTTCTTCACATATTAGATTTACACATTTGGCAACAGACATCAAACAACAAAATGTGAAGGAAAATGATACAATTCAACCACTTTTGTAAGCATTCAAATGAGCTGGTGCCGGTCTCATTAAGTTGCACAAATTAATTAATTAGGCTGAAGAAAATGAGTAATCAAATGGTTTTCTGGCAGAAATGTTTTGTGTTTATATACTCAATGCAACACTGTTACTATGAAGATATATTAATTTGCTATGCAGGTGCAAAGTAACTTTGTGTGAGCAGCTTTCTATCTACGTTTATGAAACTGGTTACAAATGTGAGTTACCAAAAGCCATTTCAGAAAGATTTTCTCATTAAAAAATAAGGCTTCCTTCTAATCTATGCTGACAGAGCTTGGATAATTTCTTTTCACATAACAAGTCATGCAAACACCTTTACTTTTTGAACAATTCCAAAAATGGAGACACTAGTCATTCTGATTCCAGGGTTAGAGCTGTATTTTGCTAAGGCATTCCAGAGAGTTTGATGTAAAGGGTAGATGATACGTACTGTTAACAAGCTCTGATTTTCTCTGCTATTTTCACTCAAACATTGACCACCTCAACTATGCAAGACACCCTTTCTTCAACCATGCAGTGGCCTATCATTTGTCCACCTAAGGAGCATTACTTTAAGACAGTCTCACTATTTTTAATACTAAGAAGGATATAACTCTGTAAAGAAGTGTGTCTATCCACAACTGCTGTCAAATATTTTACAGATGCAGTAATTAAAAGTAGAACAGTGGATTTGCACTGTGAACACACAAGCTCTGTTTGTGTGATCGTATTTGATATATAGTATAACTTTGGCTTTCACAGCCTTTTGTTAGAGAATTTTGAAGATCAGTGAGCAACAGTTACCTTTTGTGACTGCTTCATTACTAAATAAGTTCTTTGTTGACTAGCATTCATGAACAGTTTAAGTACGCACCCAACTTTCACCCCAGCTATAGGATATTAAAGTATTTCCTACTGTCATGCTCCCTGTCATACAGTATTGTCCTCAGACCCAGGACTGGCGCCACCATTAAGGTGAATTAGGCATTTGCCTAGGGTGCAGATCATGAGGGGGTGCAGCTGGGCAGCTTGTATTTGTAATACCTCTCTAATTTAGTTAGATGTAGCAAGTATTCGCGGAACTTGGAGCAGTGTGCATGCGTGCTCGAGTTCTGCTTTAATGGGGAAAAAAACACACCTACTTTTCTTGTTACTGTTGCCAGATTGCTTTAAAAACAGTCCGGATTAACTAGAGACTGCAGGGACTGTTTAGTCAACAGCCACGTATGTGATGTGGCTGCTGACTAGTCCTATTGCTCCCACGCTCTCTTCCCGCTCTTTGTATAGGGTAAAGCAACAAACGAGAGTAAGAGAGCACTAGTGGAGTCTTCTACTGAGGTGTGAATTTTATTACTGCTAATTAAAAACTAATCCACAGTGACAGCAGATAGTTTCTTTTCAGGTAAGTATAGAAAAAAAATGGGTTCTCCTGACTGTTTTTTTTTCTTTTTTTTTAGCAGGGCCAACCAGATATACATATTGCATTTTTTTTCCTGGTAGGGTCAACCAGATAATTTATGTATTTAATTATTTATTATTTTTGGCAGGATCGACCAAATACTGTTTAAAATGAAAAGGTGAACTGGTTATATATTTATTTGTTTCTAGCATCCTGGGCCTGGAGTTTGACAGGGTCAACCAGATCATTGTAGAAGACAAAATCTGCAGTGGGCTGGCTGTTTTGGGGGTAGTTTGTGATTTTCTAACACTCCTGGCATGGTCAACCAAATACTAATAGTAGATAAGGTTAGGTAGTGACTGTGTTTTGGGGGCTGTTGATGGCTTTCTTTTTTTTAATACATTATTCTGGCAGGGTTGACCAGATACTAGGGATGCAATGTGTTTGGGGACTGTTGATTTTTTTTTTTTTTTTTTTTTTGGTAATACACTGGCATGGTCAACCAGATACTAGTGGTCTGTGTGTTTTGGGGCCTGTTGATGACTTTCTTTACTATTATTACTATTGTTATTATTATATATATATATATATATATATATATATTTTTTTTTTTTTTTTTTTTTTTAATTTAATATCGTGGCAGGAGTCAAAGAGATACTATGTCTGAAGTGTGTTCTAGGGTGCCGTTTAAGGATGACATGTTTTTCTAATCTAATATCGTTTTGTAGGGGTAGTCAAGATAAATAGCACTATTTTTCGATGTTTTGTTGTTGAAACAAACTGTACTCTTGCATGAGTACAGTGTGCATTGGTGAACTGAAGTAAGATCACATGCAAGTTCTTAGCTATGTGATGTCAAATAAATACAGTAATGTAAGCATGGCCTTTCGTTTTCAATATTTTAAACATTGAAGGCTCAAAGCATATTTTCTGGGTAGGCATTTGGAATGGAGACAATGCCTATGTAAAAATAGAATGACTGCAGTTCTGTCTTACTTTGCAAGAGTAATGTGCATATTAGTGAAGTAAGATCGACCGCAAGCTCTGAACTCTTAAGTATTGTCTGAGTGAAAAAAAAGTATGCTTAATTAATGACAGTGTTGTCTTATTTTGTTGCAGTTTTTGTTTTCATTTTTAATCTTGCAAGATCAAGTCATATATTGTAGTTGGGGCTGTGAGTGGAGATTGGGGCTGTGTGAATGGAAGGAATGGCCTAGTTGCTTACTGTTACAGTTCTGCAAAGCTAGAATTCCAATACTTTTCTGTCTGCACTTTACAATAAGTGTAAAATAATTAGCAAGTTTATGAGTAATTCTAAATGTGTTATTTCATACCTGTTCATGTATATATTGAATGTTTGTTTAAAAATGTTTCTAATATATTGAAGTTTTTCTCCCCACATATGTTGATTTTTTTTTTTAAACCCGGGTAAACAAAATTAAAATAAATAAAATTAAATGTGCACTTGGCTGGCACATACAAGCTGTGACTAATGTTTCTGTCAACAAAATGAAAGCAATGCAAGTGTACAATGCAACTGTTACTATTATTTGTACCTTAATCCTGACAGGTAAAAAATAACTACTTTAGTTAGGTAATGGGGGGGGGGGGTTGTGAATTAAATGAATTGACTGGCCTTAAATTTAGTATATATAGTTAGTATATTTAATTAAAGTTACACAGCTTTAGAGGTAACATAATAAACATTAAATTTTGCCACCTTATTTAGAAAATTATTTATTTTCTAGCATAGTTAGCTATGGCCAATACAAAATAATTATCTAAAGCTCAGAACCAAAAAGAAAAGCAGAGAAAGCCAAGAACCTAGCAAAGCAAGAGGGTTCTTTCTTGAAATATATTTGCACATGAAACATAACTGAAGAACAAGAATGTGACCACTCTGTCAGTTGAATGTTTTACTTCTATTACGAATGATGTTGATCCAGAAACAGACGTTTCTCAAATTAGAGAAAAAGAAAATATCAGAAAAAGTGAAAAAGATGCTACTGAGCCTAATCTAGATTATAGTGACCCACCAAACTGGCCTTCTCATTGCAATGATAATTTTCGACAGCTTCTAGTACAAAATGGACCATAGCAGATTATTACATATGATTTTACCAAAGACTCACAAAAAAAGAAGATTTTCTCTGCCTACCAATGATTACTGCCTAATGGTGACAAAGTACACCATTAATGGTTAATATATTAAATTTCAAAAGATGTAGTTTTTTTGTTTTTGCTGTAAGTTATTCAACAGAAGAGGTATGTCGGCCCTACCAGAATCAAGTTCAAAAGATTGGAAAAACATTGGAGCGATTCTATCTTTATATGAGAGGAATACTTTTCATTTAGATAACTATCAGACTTGGAAAGAACTTGATTTACGTTTATCAAAAGAAAAAACAGTTGATAGTGTAACCAGAAAAAAAATCAAAGAAGAACAATATTGGCAAAAAATATTGGAACGTTTCATTGCTTTGGTCAGAGTGCTTGGCACTCAAAACCTGGCATTTCGTGGTACTAATGAAAAGTTGTACAGTGCCGGTAACTGTAATTTTTTAAAGCTTGTTGAATATCTAGCTCTTTTTAACCCTGTAATGAAAGAACATTTATGCAGAGTCAAAATAATGGTCCATTACTTGGGAAAGGATATTCAAAATGAACTTATAAATATCCTAGCAGGGGCAATAAAAAAGAAAATCTTGTCACTCATGAAATTGGCAAAATATCTTGAACTACACACCAGACATTAGCCATACTGAACAGATGACAATGATTGTACATTTTGTTGATGTATTCAAACCATCAGATAGTGAGATGTTCGATCCTGAGGTAATAATAAGAAAAAATGTCTTAGGATTCATTTCACTAGAGGAAACTATATGTTCCTTCATGACGAAAACTTTGATTGAACAGCTTGAACAAATGGAATTACCAATTGAGAATCTCCATGGTCAAGGATATGATAAAGGAAGTAATATGAAAGGCAAAGAAAATGATGTACAAAAGAGAATTCTAGACATAAATCCATGAGCCTTTTTTGTTTCCTGCAATGCACACTCTTTAAACTTAGTGGTCAATGATGCATCAGTGTTGCCTAGAAGTATCTAGTTTCTTCACTTTAGTCCAACAGATTTATAACTATTTCACTGCATCAACTCATCGTTGGAAAGTTTTATGTAGCCATTTCTTGGACTTAACTGTTAAACCATTAAGTGAAACAAGACAGGAGAGTCAGATCAATGCTTTGAAGCCACTAAGGTACCATCATGGTAGTATATATGATGCATTAATGCAAATCTTTGATGACCCAAGACTAAAAGGTTTACTGGCTGGAAATAATTCCCACATCAAAGCAAAGGCACTTGCTAATGCAGTTTGCAAGTTCCAGTGAATGGTATCTCTTGTTGCATGGTATAACATTCTTTGTGAAGTAAATATTACTAGCAAAGCATTGCAAGGGAAGGAAGCTGATTTAAATTCAGCAACAAAACAACTTCAAATAACCAAGAAGTATATTTTAACTTGCAAAAGTGATAAGAATTTTGAACAGTTTTTGGCTGATGCTGCTGAGATTGCCAAGGAACTAGAAACACAACCAAACTTTGATCCAGAACAAGTTAGAAGGAGGAGACAAAAGCTTAAATTTGAATATAAAGCTCAAGGCGAGACACCGCAAGATCCTAAGCACAAATTTAAAGTAGGCTTTTACTGTTCTGTCTTAGACATGGCTATCCAATCTATTGAAGAGAGGTTTCAACAATTAGAACAGCAAAATATTCTATTTGGCTTCCTGTACAATATATACAATATCAACAAAAAGGCCCCTGCAGATATACTAACTGACTGCAAAAATTTCGAAAAGGCTTTGACGCATAATTCTAACAAAGATATTGATGCTACAGATCTCTGTTATGAACTTCAAGCAGTAGCTCGAAGACCTCCAAAGTCTATGCCACCACAAGAAGTACTTCTCTTCATAGTACAACAAAAATTGGTTGACTGTGTACCTAATGTTTTCATTGCCCTAAGAATACTGCTAACACTTCTAGTTTCAGTGGCAAGTGGTGAACGTAGTTTCTTAAATTTGAAACTTATTAAAACTTACTTGTGCTTAACAATGTTGCAAAACAGACTTGTAGACTTGGCAACAATTTCAATTGAATATGACCTTGCTTCCACTGTGGATTAGAACAATTTAGTGAAAACTTTTGCGAAGCAGAAGGCAAGAACATTTAAATTTTGATTATGTAATCTATTTGTCATTTTTGTGCGATAAATACTGTATGTCAATAAATATGTCAATTTAAATCATTGTTTCCTTTTTCGATAATTTCAATAAAAAAGTAGCTTATTTATAAAACAAGGGGCACACTAATAAGTTTTTCCTAGGGCACAAAATAACGTAGCACCGGCACTGCTCAGACCAGCCTCAGAACAGTGTCGCTTATACACCATCTGTAATGTGGTCATCTCTCATAAATTACTTGTCTAAATTCTCATACTGGACACTGCATTCTAAGATGAAATGTAATACTTAAACTATATCAGGATTTTCCTTAAACAGTTACTAATATGCATTTTCTTATGTTTTTCTTCCTAAGTTGCTGGGAAAGAAATGATAACATGGCCTATTGGTGGATCATTCGGTCTCCTATTCTCCTGGCTACACTGGTATGTCAGTAATTCACTAAAAGTGTAATGGTTGCTTTCATTTTCTTCAGTATGTAGAAAGAAACAGGGGTACAGAATGGAATATCTTGCAGTTTAATTTGTCCTTCTGTGTGGGAGGGTAGATGTTTGTGAAATGGGCTCAGGAAAAACAAGCAATCACATTGTCTATCATGAATTTGTAAAATATATTCAATGCAATACTATATATGTATGCATGCATAATATGTATTTGTGTATTTGTTATTTTGTATTTTATTAATTTAATAACTTTGTAGACCGAATAGGCATAAGCCCATTTTCAAGGGTGACCTGGGAGCACTGTCTGGATAAGACACTTACTCAGAGTTACACAATCTGCAAATGAAGTTCTAGGGAACCAAATTCTGAACTATAGGATGAAGCTCATTAGCTGTCAAACCACCAGTACTCTGGACTAAACTGTTTTATATATATATATATGCACACACACACACACACACACACACACACACACACACACACACACACACACACACACACACACACACACACACACACACACATTGACTAGGTGCACGAACCTCCAGGAAGTGCAAAGGAGGCAAAATACACTATCCACCAAGAAAATCTTCAGTACAGCAACAAATATCACCAATAAAACTCCACAATGGAAATAAATATTTTATCCAGGAAAGAAAAGATGTGGATCATCAACTTGGGGTCAATGTTTAAAGCACGGCTGAATGATTTTTATTAGTATGTTTTTCGATATTAAATTATTCCTAGTATACTACTGGGGATATTGTTATATCTGTTTTTGTTTTGGGAACATATCTCATATGGGACTATAACTTTAAATTTATATATATATATATATATATATATATATATATATATATATATATATATACATACATATATGTATATGTGTATATACATTTGTGTGTGTGTGTGTGTGTGTGTGTGTGTGTGTGTATATATATATATATATATATATATATATATATATATACAGATAGCATTCTCAGACAATATAGCAATTGTCTCATGTTCTTGGGCAACCATTTAATCCTTAAAGAAACTAACATAGTATTCAGTGTACATAGACAACTTCCTTGGAGGCAAAAATCATGTTTACAGACATGGCTGTCATGAACACGTACATTACATTCATCACACAAATACCACTCACCACTGCATATACCATCTCATGCTGAGGCACTAAAAGAAACCTTCCCAAAACTGAAAAAACACCTAATACTTCAAATGACAATACCAATCCACAACAGTCAATAAAGCACACACCAAAAGTAACACCAAACACCACACATATACCTACACACAATGGTCACCCAAGACTGAAGCCAATAAGGCAAGCAAACACTTTACTTAGGACTCTTATCATAGGGGATTCCACTGTATAACACACAAATGCCACACTCAAAAGGACGGACAAGGAGAGGTAATAATGGTTAGTTGCTTATCTAGAGCCAGGATGTCATACACCCTCACGTCACTGCACCACCGGTACGAATATGATTGTATCACAGTCCATGTGGGTGAAAATGACCTGAGATGTGCCTGACTAGATTTTGTCAGAAGAGATATTATGGATCTATCTGTTATTGAGAAACTCTCCTAGCTGGTGATTAACCCTTACATCAATAGATGGGTAACCAACTGGCTCACCGACAGAACACATACTGTGAAAGTTGGTGAATCCATCTGTACCAGTAGAGCTGTCACCATTTGTGAACCCCAGGGATTTGCACTTGCCCTTTATTGTTTGGAATCTATTTCTTGACAGTTTAGGCTAAAGTATATGGCCTTTGGCTTACTATGTTTGCTGATTCCTGCATATTGCATACAATCACTGAGTCCACCAGTGATGATAACATACTACAGAAGGGGCTAACACAGACAAATGATTGGTGACAAAGCCACACGATCTACAGATAAATAAAGAAATGTGTCTTTATTTTGTCCTTTTGAAATGTGGAATTCCATGCTAATTACAGCATTGACAATGGCTCGGCTATGCTGAAACCCAGTGCTGCAAGCACTAGGAACACATGTAGAGAGCAGTATGAACTTCGACTATCAAGTATCCACATTGGTATAGAAAGCGTATATTGTGCACATCATAAGTCATGCCATCATATTCAGATCTTAGGATTGTATGACAGCACTGTATTCAAATCTCATGAGAACACTAATAGAGTATAATGCTCTCTTTTGCATATATCTCATCAGACACATGCAGCAACTGAAGAGACCACATTGGTTTCTCACCAAGAAAACACAATGCCTACAACCATGCCATGATATACGTGGTTAGACTGAAAGCAATGTCTCTGTAATCTGTATCATATAGGACGGGGTGACTTCTGCCAGTCTTCCAGACCAATCTCTCACGCTGCCATGGTGGGAATAGTGGACATCTACAAATCAGATATAGCTAATGACATCAACAGTGTATGTTGAGGACAATATGGCAATGACACTGTCCCACATGCTTTCGTAAAAGGCTGTCTGTAATGTCAAGCAACAGCACACACACACACACACACACACACACACACACACACACACACACACACACACACACACACGTACACATACACACACACACACACACACACACACACACACACACACACACACACACACACACACACCACTGACTGCAATGAAAATAGAACCCAAACCAATATATGTACACAGACTACAGAACTCAATACTTTACACACGAGCCACAGCCCAAGTCCGACTTGGAGTTTCTCAGACAATACTTTATGGTTGATGGCATCAACATTGTCTGTTGAGGATAATATGGCAATAATAGTGTCCTACATGCTGGTGTAAAAGGCACTCTGTAATGTCAAGTCATGTAGACTTTATTGAATCTGGCAATAAATATCCCAAGTGTCAACTGCACAGATCAAATGATGCTGTTTTAAAGAATGTGAATGACCATTTTCCATAGGAAATCACAGTCAGTGTGGTTTCTAAGTTTGCACTGGGAGTGATCCCTTTATTTTGGGACATTTTTCCCTTGTTTAAGATTGTGCCACTGTGGAGTTGGAATATATAAGTTTGGGAAGGTAGGAGCTTACCCTCCACTTGGCAGGGTGCCCCTGCCTCCCTGCAAAAAATACAGATAGAGTTTTTACTTTTCTGTTATTCCTGGCAGTTGTGGTCAGTAAAGCTCAAGAATAACTTTTAAAATCAGGCTGCTTATTGAATAAACAGCTTAATTTAAATGCTATTCTTGAGCTTCACCATATCTTACTGTTATTTATTGCTACTTCCCTGGCATTTTACAGCAGTTGGCGGTGCCTCAAAGGTTATTAAAATAACAAATAAAAGTTTGAAATCCAGATAGTCAAGTGGCAGAAGACAGGAAATAGAAAATACAAGGAAATTTAGATATGTTATGCAAGATTGAACAAACGTACCTGATTTTCCTTGTACTTTTTGTATCTGGTCTGTCTCGTACCTGTCAAATGTCCAGATTTCAAATTTTATTTATTTATTTATGTTTAGTGTGTGTGTGTGTGTGTGTGTGTGTGTGTGTGTGTGTGTGTGTGTGTGTGTGTATATATATCTACACGCACACAAAAGCAACAGAGATCTTCCTGTTTCCGTTGCTTCTTTTCCAAAGCACTGCATAGACATGCACATGTGCAGTAAAAGAAAGCCCAAGGATACCAAAAAAAAGTAAAGAACCCCATGGCCCTGTTATACAAAGACATTATACAAGAAAGGTAAGTAATTTCTTTCTTAAATAATGTCATTGTACAATAGCAATAACCCATGGCTGGGTGTGGGTAATGCTGGATTTATCCACAAACAGCCATGGGTTATTACTATATCATATTTTAAAGCAAAGAACAGAGAGATTTTATTTAAACTTTCATTTGTGACATTTTTGTTTTGATTGTCTGTTTACAATTAAAGACAAAATTGCTTAATTTGTACTTTTTAGTTGAGTAATTCATTTCTTGTCTTGTTTGGAATCAACATTATTTCCCCCAGATTCAACAAACAGCTGTGCAGAAATAAGTTATTCCTGCACGGCAGGGACCATTCCTGTGCAGCATGGTAGCAAGCCATGCATATGTATGAAGGCACACTGCCATGCTGTAAAACGGACATGGTTCTGTGTATGAGTGCAGGGGGTGTGTCTGAGAACAGAGCTCTCACAATACACACGCCCCCTGCACTCCAAAATTGCCATTCGACAATTTAAAATGAGCAAGAACGTTCATAACACCCCTAACCCATCAGGGTAAGAAATCTGGACAAAGCCATAAGGCACAATCACCCCTATAAAGCAGAAAGTTGATAGAATAGCAGGTTCAGCATTAGCATGGATATTCTGAAGGGTACAAATAAAAAAACACAACAGATACATTTTTTATATATGCAATAAAGTTTAAGCGTAGCTGCGCGGGTGTGCCCATTGCTTAGCTATGCTTTGCCCAGATGAAACGGCACAATAAGTTAAAAAGCAATACACATCCAGCATAACCATAAGTGCAATAGTGTAGTAGTTAGAGCATATGCCTTGCATGTAATCATTCATGGTTTGAGCCTCACCAAAGCCATTTCCATTTTGTATGTGTCCACATTAAAATTTTACTTTTTTGTATATTTATGTAAGAAGTAACTGATTTTGCTAAACCAGAGTAGTGTATTAGGCCCAGATGTGAGGTGCCAGTGTAATAAAGTAGTGAAGTCCCCATATAAACACAAGTGCCTCATACAGTATGGTCACACAAGAATAAATTAATCACAGCACATTGGGGGATGTCAGGGAAGGTAAATAAATTTATATTATGTAATGAATGATGAATCAATCTTATACAGGTGATAGACCAATATAATAAAACATAAGCAATGCTAAGCATTGCACAGCTATGTTGACCGGGTATAAGCATTCTACACATATGAATAATAAGCAATAAATAGCCCAGCTAAGTGGATTTGCCCATTGGTAAGCAATGCTGAGCCTGCCCCTTTAAGCACTGTCAACCTTAGCTAAGCAGGTTTGCCCATAGCTTAGCTTAGCTCAGCATTTTCAAAACCGTCCAATCATGGTGAAGGGTAGGAAATCCGCTGTATTTAAACCACACAGCTGGGAATACAGCTCATAACTGGTTGTAGCTATCCACTGTAGGCAGTATGGCAGGTGTTGGAGAGTGCATGCTCTTTTGGGTGCAGCGCTGGGGCATACAGGAGTCAAGGTTCATGGTAGGACTCCTAGTAAAAAACCATGACATGAGAATGCTGCAGGACCAGTACCAGGGCTCCCAATATAAAGCAGACGCTTGGGAAAGTCTCGCCCGTGATCTCACCAGTGCCACTGGTATCCCTTGGACTGGTAAGCAGGTCCGGCACCACTATGCCGACTTGAAATGGAGGAAGAGGGAGCTCTTGGAACAGTAGGTCCAAGAAGCAAGAGACAGGGGATATGTCCCAGCAGTGTGTAAGTATTCATTGCAATAACTGTTTACCAAAGTCCAGCCTGTGTATGTGATTGATAGTTATGCATAAATGTTTCTCTATTTTCATTACAGCTGCAGCTGAGTGGGCTGTGAACCAGGAAGCCCATGCCAGCAGGTTGCAAAGGCTGTGTCATGAGGCTGGTGAGTAACAATCCTGCTTCTTGTAGTCATACCAAATAAATATAAAGGAGTAAAATGTTACCTGGCACTATAAAAATGTGTATGGTTTGTACTGAATAAACCAGACAATATGACAGTAATAGTCCCATATAGGTCATATTTAAATAAAAGTGTAACTGCCTGGCAATAAAGTTCTAAATAGTGGACTGGTTGTTTTACTCTGGTATTGTATGGCCTCACATGTTGCATTCACCAGGGTCTGATATGTGAATAGTACTGTTGTGTCAACTGTTTCTCACACCATGCTACATAAAAGATGTCTAGGAATGTCTGTATAAGAATGTTGTAATTACAAGTTCAGATTGTACAACCAAGAGAGACTTAGACAGAAAACACTGAAGAAAAAGATGACACTTTCTAAATAGCTCACTCTGATGAAACACTAATTGTTGTATTTTTAGCACACACACAGCCATGGTTCGAATCTTGGGAGTGGTAGTAAGCTGTATGCATAATCATACCTCTCAACTGTACAGACTTCCACACAATGTCCAGATTTTTGGCTCATATATTTGGCCTGTTCCTTTATTTTCCTGGCAAATCAATGGGATGATCTTAGGATTGTATTCAGTAAATAATGACATACATTTGAGCTTCAGACTTCAGATCCTTCAGAAAATGTATATTATCACAAATCCTGTTACTGTAGCAACTTTCTAAAAGTTTATAAGAGCAATATTTAAAATATGTCCCTATTTGTACCCCCATTTTGTCAAGCTTTGTACAGATTTTTTGCATTAAGAGGGTGATAGGTATTTGCAGAATTTTAACTAGGAATCTGGAAATATGTATAGAAACAGTCAGGTAGTGTTAACAAACATTCCCCTGACAGGTCTACCAGGTAAGAGAAGTAGAATTTAGCTATAAGACAGTTGAAGTATACACTGTGTACAAACATACCACTGCCCAAACCAAGGCCATAGGGTATTGTAATAATACCTGTAGAGTAATAATTAGAGCAATGATCATTAAAGTTGTGAGTACTGCAAGGATATACAAGTTAATTGACATCTCTCTCTCCCCCTACCATTTCAGCAACAATAATCTAAACACTCAAATCAGTGGGTATGTATTACACCAAACCTACTGTTGGGGCATATGTCCTATTGGTCAACAAATATTGAAATTTGTTTCTATTAATGTTCCATGCTGAAATACTATCATTGGTGGCTTGTTGCTATCAATGTAACCTGCATGCTGTTGTAATGGCCACTATGGTTCCGTATATGCATGTGTTCTGTTTGCTATGCATCTGTTCCAAATCTGTTATTTTGGGTTAGTGGGAATATCTATGCATGCTGTTATAACTAATCCTGGATTGTGTTGTCTATTACTAACCCACATATGTTCTAAAACTGTAACATCATAGCACGTTTGGGAAGGCCGGTCTCTGCGGACTTACCTCTCCCACCTCATCTGGCCGTAGCACCGGATTCCAGCATGTCTGGGACCCACCCCGGGACCTCCTCGTCAACTGGTCCTGCACTACCTTCAGGTGGAACTGCCTCAGGGGAATGGGGCTTGTCCCCCCTGGGAGTGGATGCAGACAGGATACTGTCACCAGAAGCCAGGTCCAGGATTTGGTGCGTAGCGAGCTCCGAAAGGAGTTTGGAGATCTGATATGCCAACTTGAGGGCTGCGTGGTGCAATTAGAGGGTCAGCCTGCCAATCCTGTTTAGCTCCCAGCACAGCCACCTTCGGGGCCGTGAAAGTGCAGTGGTGACTGCCCATTGGTGGGGACCTCAGTCCCACTGTTTCCATTTGGGAGCTCATGGCCTTCCGATTTCCAAACACCCCTCCACGTCCAAGATGTTTACCCCCGACATGTGTCATATACCACCCCTGTTTGCTGTCTTGTCTGTCTTGTTTGTCTTCCTACCCAACCTACCTCCCCACATATACCTACTATCCTTCCCCAACATCCCACTCTCACCTTAAAAAAAAGGAGCAATCTGTTCCCCCCCAAAAAATTTTACCCATACGTAGCTGTTCATTTCACACACGTGTCCACTGGACACATGCAATCTGGTCTAATTGGCTTCACAACACATTATTGTTGTCCTCACCCCTCTCTCAGAGGTTTTAGTGTCTAAATATACCTCCAAATTGAGTATATATGGACAGCTATGGATCTTCCCTACACCAGTCCTGCACAACCCTAGCTACTTTCCCTTTTGTCTTCCCCTCTGCGTGCGCCATTTTCACCACTTTCCTATTCTTTTCTTTTAAAGAAATTAGCGTGGGGGTAAGTGGGAGTAAGCAATTTTAAGCAGTAGTAAGCATGATTAAGCCTATTTGCATGGTGCTAAGCAATGCCTACACAGATTAAGCAGTTTTCAGGCATACTGTCTGTAAGTTTATTTAACCGGAAGTTGGCATTGCTTATCGCCACACAAACCCCAACAAGACTGCTTACAACTGCTTAAAACTGCCTTAATCACGCTGTATCCAGGAGCCCCTATTCTGCCCAGCAACAAAATACCAGCCATTGCAAGACTTGAACCCAGTACGCTGCACACCATAGCCACAACAAGTTACCACTAAGCCATCTGAGCTGTAATATGTTGAGATGATTTCGCTAATATATCATGCAGAACAGTCAGTCTACCATAGGGAATGTACAATGTAGAAGCACTAAGCATTCTAATGATACATACACAGACACACACATACACACACACATATATATATATATATATATATTATATATATATATATATATATATATATATATATATATATATATATATATATATATATATATATATATATATATATATATAAAACTAAAATTAACCGCACTCAAAAAAATTGAACGAAGAGAAGAAATTTTAACTAAGAAATGAACTTCGTGACAATAAAAGCATTCACTTATGAAACATGTCTTTCTGAAGAAGCCTTGATAATAAATAAGACGAAAGCCCTAAAGTTCTACAAGAGTTGTTGGTGTGATTTAATATTTTTTTTGAATGCTTTTATTGTCACAAAGTTCATTTCTTATATATATATATATATATATATATATATATATATATATATATATATATATATGTGGGATCCATCAATATGTTCAAAGTTTCACTATTTTGAACCCCACTTCACAGAGTCCACCTGTTCAAAGTAGTGAAACTTCGAACATTGACTTTGGCCGTCACACTACGGTGCAGAATGGGAATATTCCCTTTTCCCCACTGTAGTGCTATCTCGGAGTTGGCATATTTAAGTAGGGGGGTGTGGGGGGCGCAGGGGTGCTTACCTCCCTGCAAAAACATGTTTTAGTGTTTTATTTTGTTTTTGGCTAGCCCAGGGAACTAGACTTCAGCGAAAGTGCACTTTAATTTAAGTGGACTTTCGCTGAAGTGTAGGGTCTACTGCTCTATTTTGAAGAAGTGTATTTTCGATGTAGAGCAGTAGAACCATATATATATATATATATATATATATATATATATATATATATATATATATACATATATAAATATATAAATACATATATATATGAAAATTTCTTTCTCTCAAATTTCTGTCTCCCTCCCCTTCTAACCATCTTTTTTTCTGTCTCTTGCTACCTTTTGCTGACCTCCTATAATCCTGCTGCCTTTGCATTTCATCACTATCCTGTTTCCCACCTCTCCTTTTCCAACTGTACACTCCCAACCATTACTAAGTCCATTATACTTGTACCAAACTGATAATATACTTTTCCCACTCTCTGTCTACCTTATTTTCTGCCTTTTCCTTATCTTTAACTACATAATTACCTGTTAAAATTCCAACCTGCTCTTTTTAACACTTTATATTAACAGATTTCTTGCTTTTTCCTAATACCTAATTTGTTATCATGACTACTGACTAATGATATTTTCAACTTGACTAATGATATTTTTAACTTTACTTTGTATTTTAGATACTGGAGCTTATCTCCTTAGCCCCTTAACTGAACTTTGTTTCTCATCTACTCAGACTAGTCCAGGATAACTGTATATTCATTTGTATTTTGCCTCATTACATTATGTTAGTGTTAATTTAGTAATGTTTTTCGTAAACTGTATTGTCTTATTCTGATAGTGGAGCTTTTCTCCTCGGGCCTCTGCTGAAAATGGACATGTATCCAGCCAGACTAGCCCGGTTAACAAATGTAAAATAAATAAAATAAAAATATATATATATATATATATATATATATATATATATATATATATATATATATATATATATATATAAAGAGAGTATACATAGAGGGTGCACAGAATATCAAACAGCCATTATTCCTACAGTTGCCACCTTTTCAAATGGCCAGTGTCTGATTCTTTCCTTAAAATGAGAATTATCGCATGAAACATATACACACACACAATGCAAAGGACATAACACCAATAGTTTACATGCATATAAATGTTTATTTGTGTACTATTTCAGTCGTTTATGCCATTTCTTATAGCATTTAGGTGTTTGAAATACATAATAACTGATTAATGCAACTCTCAAAGAAAACATATGATGCAGTAATCTACAAAAAATAACATACTTTGCTGTCTAGGCTAAAGCCTTCAAGTAGTACAACAGTAAAAAACACACTTTCCTTGAAGACAAGAATCAATCAACACTTAATTACAGATGTAGTTCAACAGCCTCCTATTACACTCTGTAGTCGAAAAGTATCAGTTGTCACAATGTAAATGTAGCCGTTACATAACAATGCTTAACTTAAAATGTCACTATTACACTGACAAATAGAACTGTGTGCAAGACATTAAACTCTAGCCCACCACTGTTCCCATGTTGAAATGTATGAAAATGTACAGCCATATACCTTTATGTTTCTTATTACTGATATTCCTCATATGTTGTAACAGCCTAGGTTAAAAACATTTAATACCCCCCCCCATAAAATGTCTTACAAAGGCATATAACAGTGTTCTCTATACACTGACCTCCAGACTGTACAGGTTTGCACAAATTTTGTCCAACTGTAGCCATCATATATATGGACCCTACCCCACAACTTGTGTGGGAGTCCACAACATAACTGGAATGATAGGTGGAGGACATAGGCTGGAATATTGCTGTTATACACTGTGAAAGTTGCTGGTATTACAGGATTGGTTGCAACATACCCTTACTCAGGAATATGAAGTCAGAAACACAAATGGATGTTGCCATGTACTGATAGCAATCAACGGAGAAAATGCCATTGATATGTCAGTGGACAAGACCTATGTGGGGAACAGACAAAACATAGCAGCCAATCCTCTGGCCATCATGTGGATAGCCCCACAGTTGAGAGCTATGCAGACAGACTGCATTCCATGCAAAACTAGCATGTACGCACAAACCCTGTAAAACAAGCAGTATTCAATGCATATAACAACAATACTCACACACTGTCCCTAGGTCTGAAACCTTACACAATCATAGTTGGTCTGTGTCCACAAGTCTTGTTGTAAGAGGTATTCCTACCTGCTATCTGTAACACTGCTGCCCCCACACATGAAGAATGTCTTTCATACAGGCAAGGTAAAGGGACAACGCCCACATGATGTAGTTATTTATAGTAGTGGGTTGCTATGACATTGGCTATTGGAAGAACTACAGAGCTGCCTGCATGCAATTAGCAAGTGGGGAACAGCAAGTGGTGCAGAGACCATCACCTGAACATGAGCATCACCTACAAAAGCCATGTTTCAGTCTATTCAAACCAGCTTGATACTAGTAGTGGAGAGAGAGAGAGAGAGAGAGAGACACACCAAAAAAAAAAAAATTAGTAACAATATACACAAAACCTAAAAAAAAAATAAGAAACAAGAAGACAATGTGTACACAGAAGGAGCCTGAAGATAAACCAGGTATGTGAAACATGTAATCATATAATTGAATGTAGTACTTGGTCTGTAATAATGGGATAGATGATCATGAAAGATGTATATGTGCCATCAATAGTTGTTGTAATAATGTCCTGCTGAACAAATGCTATGGACATAGCATCTGGCTCTGTCAGCAGTGGGCCATACCTGTCAACTGTGCAGATATTCACAGAATGTCAAGATTTAGCCATCATATTGTTTGTTCTGTTCCTCCAAACATCTATATTAGTCTGGCAAATAGCTGGAGATGGAAGTAATGAAGTCATGGCAGACACATGAGTTTCAGACCCCACCACCTTCAGAACAGTCATGGTACTGTGAAATGTATCATGCTACATACTTCATAGGTTTGCAATAGCCATATCTACGATCTTTCCCTATATATATCGCCCCCCCCCAATGTTAGGCTTTGTCCACATGTAATGCTCTAAGAGGTGGATAAGTTGGGTCACAGCTGAGGAGCCTGACACATCCTGGGAAAAGGACAACTCACTTATGGCAACCACTAGAGTGTCTGTCAAACAGCTGTCTGTGCCACTGCTAGGCCAGTTAATGGGATGTTGCCCATATCCATATGTTACCTGTGAATATGAGTATTATACATGTTTGTATTGTAAATCTAGGACACCTGTATAGTGGATGAGCATAGTAAAGCAGCATTGCAGATTTGTGTGTTAAACTGCATGTGATATATTGAATTAATAACATTCAAATGTACACTGTTCTGCTGGACAATGTTCACAATTAAGACAGATATCTGTAGTCACTTACACATGTACTTGTGTTATGGCAGCTATATAAATACTTTATCAAAATTGACTTCCCTGTTTTGTCACCCAGTGATGTGGACCAATGACCAGAAGTCCTGGTATAACAGGTTAAGACATATGATTGAGCTGTAAGACTGTAAATACAGTGTGCCATAATGACATAGAACACAAATGTATACCAGGTATCCCCTGAGCATGTGTATGTAAGCGTATTTTCAGCTGAAAGGCCCAGGAGTAATAACATGGGTCACAAGCAGTCTGGAAAATAGGATGTGCATGTTGCACATGTGTGTAATATCACTGTCACTGCATACAACAAAATAAAATGTATCAACAAATAAAAAATGCAAGGTGGTATGAGCAGACTGGGTTCCCAAACAAATAGTATATGCAGAAAAATATAGGAAACACCAGACCACAGCAGATAGTATCAAATAAAACTCCAAAGTTTAATCCACAGTACAAAATGGTGAGCGCTTTCGTAGCCAGAGCTACTTCATCAGACAACCCAATAAACTCTACAGGGATTTTTAAAAACAGCAACAGCCTATCAGTGTTAGTTCCCAATAAACAATTAGCCTGATAGCCACTGATTTAAAGGAAAAGCACTAGATAGAAACATAATATTAAATAATAAATCAATAAAATTAATAAAAATACATAAAAGTACATATATAAAGGCTTTATCTGCATAGTGGCTTATTAACCAAAACCAGTTTAATACAAATTTTATCATTTAGACCTTTGCCCATGTTGGCATACATCCTAATAATCCATTCAAGCTCTTTAGTCTCTACCAAATTCCTAATTGCACCACCTCTACATCCTAGCTGAACTTTTTCAATTACCATGGATTGAAAATTATGTGTTGCCCCTGATACTAGACATGCCTAGCCAGGGCATTAGTTCCTGCCCCTCTGTTTATGTCATACATGTGTTTCCTAATCCTATCATGAAACCTTCTTGTGGTCATGCCCACATAGAATGAAAAGCATGTAGTACAAAAAGCTAGGTACACAATATTAGTAGTATTACAATCAGCTGTAAGTCTGAAATAGGTAGTCTTTTCAGTATCTGGATGTCTAAAATGCCCTCTCTTGTCAATATACTGACAGTAGTTACAGGAGTTACAGAGTTTTGTCCCATAAATGGGCGTGGTGGGTTGAATATCTATTGCTTGTTTACATCTGGGGTCACATAAAAGTCTCTTAAGGGATTTCTTGTTCTTATAGGCATATTGAGGGGTGGTCTCTACCAGAGTCTTAACTCAATCATCAGAACATAGTATATTCCAGTTCCTATGGTAGGTATTCTGCAGTAATCTAATATTACTAACATACATAATGGGAATTCTTAGCAGGTTATCCTTCCTGCTCTTTTCCTCATAAGCTTGACCTTGATTGGAAAAGTATGGTTTTCCCTCCTTTCTCCTTTGAGAATCCATATTCGAGGTAATGGAAAGAACCTCTGTCCTTCCATACCTTCCCTCTATAAATCTATCTTCTAGCTGATGTAATTCTTTCTCAAACCTGTCATCTTCTGCTGTTAATCTTGAAGTCCTTAGTGCCTGTCCTTTTATTACATTAGTGAACACATGTTGAGGGTGCATGCTTTGTCTATGGACATAGATGTTCCTATAGCATTCCTTACGGAAGATTTCAGTACAAAAATCCCTTGTATTTTTCCTAGTTATACTAACGTCTAAAAGTTCAGCATTCTTGATCGAACTATGGGCTGTGAATTTCAAAAAGTGTGCATTTTTATTGATGTCACTCAAAAACTGCTGTAGATTTGTTTCACCTCCTTCCCACAACAGGAATAGGTCATCTACAAATCTTCAATAGAATACCACTTTCTCTGACCATGTTCCTTCAATGATATGCTGTTTTCCCATTTTTCCATCACAAGGTCAGCGTAGCTATTGGCACATGAAGTGCCCATAGCCACGCCATACAACTGTTTATAAATGCACTGTTCAAACATAAAGATGTTGCTCTCCAGTATAATTTCAACCAGGAAACAGAGAAGATCAATAGTTCTGGTATCATATATTCCATCTTCCTTAAGATAGTGACACAAAAACTCTAGTCCTACTTCATTAGGAATTACAGTAAACAGGGACTGTACATCCAAAATTGACCATTATACAGTCCATAGTGGGCAGAAAATTACTGATATAATCATGTAGTTCCATTAAAAAATGTTTTGAATCACTAAGAATACATTTATTCCTGTCTAGTACAGGTTTCAAAAAGTGTTCTACATAAATCGATAGTGGTTCAGTACACCATCCTTGCTCAGCCACAATAGGTCTCATCGGTGGATTATGTGGATGCTTATGTATCTGGGCAGTCCCTGTATTATTGGAGTAATGGGATCATCTACCAGGAAATAATTATACAACTCCATGGTGATTTGGCTGCATTGCATACATTCAAATAAATCATTGCGTATTCTATGGACACAATTGTCAACATCTATTTGCTCTATTCTCTCATATACTTCTTCATTATTTAACATAGTAAACATAACATACCTGTAGAACATGTAATCCATGATAACAGGTGGTCCCCCTTTATCATCTGGCTAGGCATGTTCTAGTATCAGGGGCAACACATAACTTTCAATTCATGGTAATTGAGAAAGTTCAGCTAGGATGTAGAGGTGGTGCAATTAGGAATTTGGTAGAGACTAAAGAGCCTGAATGGATTATTAGGATGGGTGCCAACATGGGCAAAGGCCTAAATGATAAAATTTGTATTAAACCAGTTTTGGTTAATAAGCCACTATGCAGATAAAGCCTCTATATATGTACTTTTATGTATTTTTATTCATTTTATTGATTTATTAGTTAATATTATGTCTCTAGTGCTTTTCCTTTAAATCAGTGGCTATCAGGCTAATTGCTTATTGGGAACTGACACTGATAGGCTGTTGCTGTTTTTAAAAATCCCTGTAGAGTTTATCGAGTTGTCTGATGAAGTAGCTCTGGCTACGAAAGCGCTCACCATTTTGTACTGTGGATTAAACTATGGAATTTTATTTGATACTATCTGCTGTGGTCTGGTGTTTCCTATATTTTTCTGCATATAAAATAAAATGTGTACTGCTACTGATTGTTGCATTGCCATGACACCGATATGGGTACTACAGTAGGCATGCTTATCACGTAGTAATCAGAGAAGTGTACAACTGTTTTATGACCCACTGTCCATGCCTACCACTAACAGTTATATAAACACCCATATACACTGGATATCAAAGTGTACACACCCCTGTTGGAATGCCAGGTCTGTATGCTGTATGCCAATGAGACCACAAAGAGTCATGTCAAAAAATGTTTCTCACCTCAAATGTGACCCATAACCTGTACAATTCTATTGAAAAAGAAACAAAGCTGTTTCATGGAAGGTGAGCAACCATTGCCAAGTGAAGATGTGATATGACGTTAGAATACAAACCAAGACAAATGGATGTTGTAATCATCTCAGCAGGTGTTTACACAACATATCAGTGTAAGGGTGTGCACACACATTCAACTGGCTTACTGTACTGAGTATTAATTCCCATATGTTTCCACAGGACAGGTTGTTAAGTTCCCTATTGAACTGAACAGGCTATAGGACACATCACAGGTGGGGATTGTGTTGACGTGCTTTTGTCAGGTCATGTTCCAATTGCACAAGTACCATGCATTGTAACAAGGGTGTGTACACTTTATATCCACTGTAGCTATATGGAATCAGCAGTACCTGACCTGTACAACCATCCTCCACCAATGATAGAGTAACCCTCCTTGGTGGACAGCAGCAAGACACAAAGCACATAATAGGTTGCTATACTGGCTGTACAGGGACACATAAGTGCAGACCACAACTTGGAAGCAAGTGCACCTCTATCTGAGCAAGCATGTAGGTTCACAGGTGACTTTCTGTAAGGCTGACTATGATTAGAAATCAGACATATCCAAACCACTAAGGTTAATTGCAACCATGTCTCCACATATGTGCGCAGTCTCAGAGCCAGTAACACAAGTCAGCCTGTACTGGAGGTAAAGCACACATAATACACACATGCCATGGATACAGGCAACCTACATCAGACAGGATAGGCGGGAACAGTGGCACCCTGTCCCAACATTAGTACAGGGGGATATGCACATCAACCACACTGCTGCCCGCATCAGTGGTGAGCATGGACATAATGCCAACTGATGGCAACAGCAAGTCTCCATGGGGCATAAGAACATCACAGTTTGCCTCTTACATGAGCACAGGCATGTGATCACAGTTCCATCACACACTACAGTCAAACAAAGACATGCCACTATCCACACACCATTCACATGGAAGATGGCCACTGTTATCTCTCTACACAGAAATGAATGGTGAATAGTGGATTATGCCATTACGTGCCCAACATTAGGGGAACTGGACAGGTCAGGGCCAGGAGAGTAATGCAAGATGTCAAAGCCATGATAGCTTACAGTGTTATGGTATACTCTGGATTATTTGCAAGTAATATCCACTGTTGATGTGCACATGGACAACCGCATGAGGTCCTGTGACCTTTTTTCTTGTTTATGTCTTCCAGGTACAATGCCCTGGGAACATTTGCCAGCATTCACGAACCTTGAAAATGATGCAGTCATCCAATTCCTCATCATGCATCATGCTATACTATTCAGTTGCAGGGTCCAGGATCTGCAGGAGAGGACCACCATCTGGAATGAGCTCATCCACAGGGTAAACAATGTCAGCCTGCACAACTGGAATTATGAACAGGTGCGGCATCGGTGCACAGATCTGATCCGTCGCACTAGTCAGCATGCTGCTGCAGTTAGGAGGGACCAGCTAGCCACAGGTGGGGTTCATGCCATCCAGCCCCCACTGACACATGCTATGGAGCTCCTCGCCAGCCTTGGGGCACCCACCCACCAGACAAGCCAGCAGGCTAAAGACAGCATTGTGGAGGTGAGTGCCACCCACACAATGGATGAGGAGCATGCAGGTAAGGCCCCAGGGAACATTGCTAGACCACTGTTGCTTATCCATTTTCAACTGTAAAGTATCTACATGCATATGTTAGATAAGATAGTCTGTTGATGCAGTGTAGTAATGAACAGATGTGCATAATCTCTAGTATTGTGAGTTTGTACTGTCAATGCGGGGAAATGCTGCTCCCACCATGTACTAATGCCACAGGTCTGGCTACTGACATTACTTCTCTCGCACAACTATTTAGGTCTCTCTGGTATACAACTGGGGCAGCAGCCTGTAGCTGGTGAGTATGGAGTTGTTTTGTTCAGGTTTGCCAATACACCAGCCATGTTATGGCCATACTATTTGCCATGCACACATTTAACACACCTACCTCATAATGCATGCTGTACAGGTTCACTTATTGTTGCTGTTAACTGCACTGCATCAAAGTGGTCACCATGGTGGCATATCTGAAAGGTATGTAAGTGTCCTGCAGTATACCTAACAACCTGTCAATGCAAGATGTGTGGACAGAGATGAACATAATGGTGGGACAAATGGCTTACAGTAGGGACATGTCTGAAACATTACCCTTATGCAGTGGCTACAACAGTGTATACACCACTATTGCAAAGGCAACTGTTCCTGATATAAACAACAGCAAACCACAATACCATATTCCACACCTTTTACAACCTGTAATGTGATCCTAACATGAGCAATGAATGTGTAATATGGAATCATATGTTAGGACAACAAATATGGGGAATACATACCTTAACAAACACTGGAAGCATATGTGTGCACACACTCCAAATAACATATTGTGGAAGCAGCTTGTAATGTACTGACAGCATTCATTCTTCTTGAGTACACACCTTCCATCAAGTACAGGGCCTCAGTGTCACACCATCTAATGGCCTGCTATCCAAGAAGTATGTCCATGACATTTGCCAACTCACCTGCAATAGAGGCAGCCGTGGCTTTCACGCATCTTACAAACCATGAAATGAATCCCATATCTTAAAGGTAGCACTCAGTAGTGGGAAAAGTAGCCTTACCTCACCATTGCATATACCATGGCAAACTGTGCAGACAGTCATGTATGTGTGTATGAAGTATGGGACAACATTGATGTAGAAAATAAACAGATGCCCATCCAAAACAGATGACAAAACATGTTGCAAACTGGTCATGGAGGCTGCCCAAAGACATGCAGCAACACTGAGGGACTTGCAGGAATGTCTAGCAAGTACTGCCTGTGCAGTACCTGTGTCGACAATTGCCTGGATTCTGCATGTGTGGCCTATGGGTTAGGGTAATCAGATGGAAGAGTTGTCCCACATGATACATCATCCAGGGCTCTCTACAGGTAGCATAAGCATAACATCAAGTCTCCCAAAGGTATGTGTTGCAATGTGGAATGGTGTCATGAGACCAAGGCTCAAACCTACAGACAGTATTCATAAAGATACGTGTGGTGCACAAACAACACCTCATTCCACCTCAGGGCCACCATTCCCAATATTTAGCTTGATGATGCCAGTGTACACCTTTAGGTTTGCTATTCATTAGCTGGAACTAGGCCAGTAGACATGGTGTTTGGAATTTGGAACACTGCAAAATAACACTCATATTCATAGGTTCATAGGTTCATAGGTTCATACTAGGCTATCTGCCCAAGGGCATTTATAAGCCTAGCCCATAGTTATGTGGCTTTCGCCACCCCTTTAGTTTGAATAAAAACTATGCCTATCATTTTTCTGTGCCTCTGTCAAGCAGTGACACTGAAGTAATCCCTGGGGTATATCTGCGATCTCCCATCCATTGGTCAAGATTCCTCTTGAACAAGGCCAGCGAGGTGCTCTGCCTCACATGTACCGGGATTTTGTTCCACAGCATAGGGAGTCTCTGGGTGATGAATCTGTCCCTCCAGCATGTTCTATTTATAACCGTGTCAAGGTTTAAGTCTCCCGCCCTTGTGGTTCTGAGGGATCTAGATTTTTGAGGTGAAGCATATTCATCAAATCTGGGTTTGACATGGCCTTATATGTCAGGCACAGGTCACCTCTGAGCAAGCGGTATGAGACTGAATAGAGCTGGAGTTCTTTCAGTCGGGCAGCATAAGACATATTTTTGAGACTCTTTATCCTTTTGGTGAGGAACTTTTGGGGCCTTTCAAGCTGCATCAGGTGTCTGGTCAGATACATTCCGAACGGGGCATTGTACTCAATCATAGGTCTAATGAGTGATGAGTACAGGGGACGATGACCTCCTTGATCTAGATGTGAATCCCTTCATGATCAGGTGGGCGATATAGAAGGTTTTCCTAACTACTTTAGCAACATGAGTGTCAAACGAAAGGCTACTGTCAACTTGGGTCCCCAGATCCCTGATGACTTTTTCTGTGCTCAGTGGATTGCCACCTATATGGTAGCTAGGGGTAACCTTGTTTTCCCAAGGGTATGATTATGCATTTTTGGCGTTTAACTTCAGGCCATGGCTCTGGCACCAGTTATCCGCTTTGAGGCCCTTCTGGAGGATATCTGTGTCAGATGTGTTTTCGACTATGGCGCCCAGTTTGCAGTCATCTGCAAACTTTGTCAGCCATAACCCTCCTGTGTTTGCTTGTACTTCAGAAAAGTAGATGCTGAACAAGAGTGGACCCAGGACTGAGCCCTGTGGGACACCACTTGTGACAGGCTTTGAGTCTGACATGGCTCCAGCAACTCTGACCCTGTGGGTTCTGTCGCTAGCCAGTTTGCAACCCATCTTGTGATGTATGGGTTTACATTCAAGCTGATGAGTTTTCGATGATACCTGAGTGGGGTATTGTGTCGAAGGCCTTTGCCAGGTCGAGGTAGGCTGTATGGCCTGCCTTTCCTCATCAATGGCCTTGGTGACTGTCTCGAAAAAAGTCAACCAAGTTTAAGAGGCAGGATCTGCCTTTGACAAAGCCAAACTGGGTTGGATCCAAAGTCTGCAAGTTCCCTATGTCTTTATTTATGAGTTCCATTATGATCCTCTCCATGGCTTTGCAGATAAGGCTTGTCAAGCTAATGGGGCGGTAATTTCCAGGGTCTGTGGAGGCACCGCCCTTATGAAGTGGGACCACAGTCGCGTCGCCACTCCTTGGGTACGTATCCTGAGGTGAGGCTAAGATTAAACAGCTGTCCTAACTGTGGGTTTAATTCCTCGTTGAGTTCATGAAGCACACAGCCGGGGACACCATCCGTCCCATGGATGCTGTGTTTTTTGCCTTAGTGAGGGCAGTTCTCACCTGGGCGTTGGAGATGTTTGGGGCGCTACAATCCTCTGGAATAGATATCTCTCCTTTTGGGGGGGAGGGGGGGGAGAAGTTTGCACTGAACCTGTCAGCCAGTATGTTAGCAATGTGTGTAGGTTCAGTAATTTTCACATCATTTTGAACTAATTCTGAGCATATCAGGCATCTGCAATAAGGCTGAGAATGGGAAGGGGTGTCAGCTTGAAACACAAAAGTGAACTGAAGCATACATCTAAAGCTTGCTAAGAATGGCTGTATCTGGACATAGTGAAGATTATGAATTGTGCTAGACATAACCTTGACTCTACAGCAATAGTGAAGCCACTGTGTGACCTCCAAGGGCTGTGCACATGAGCTGACCTTGCAATCTGGTAGAGTTGGGGGATATTTGAAGGGCAGTGTGACCAAATAATGGCAAGTGAAGATGAGCCATGCTAGTATACCACTTCCAGGAATAGTGACTGCTGTAGTTCACTTAACAGATGCGTCAACAAACCATTGTGTTAAGGATGTGCACACTTATGCAAACCACATATTGTATGCATCTCATTCAGCATCTGCATGACTAACACATTTGTTTGATACTGCATTGGATTGCACAGGTCATATGTCACATATGCATGGACCATGCTATCCCAAATAAAACCAAGACTCCTTCCTCAAGCAAGAAGAAACCAGTCTGGTGGACACCGGCCATAAGCAAACTTTACAATAAAAGGAGGAGACTTATACAAAAAAAAAGGCCAAATCTCAAGTAGAAAAATCATCCCTGATCAGCATTAGTAAGAAATTGAGGGCCCTCATCAAGTCAACTAAAGCTAATTTTGAAAAGAAAGTTGCCAAGGATGCCAAGGATAACCATAAGGCCTTCTATGGCTAAGTCAAAAACCTAAATGGCAATGCTCAGGTCTGTTCTGAGCTAGTACAAAATGGAACAAAATACACTGACCCTTCTGACATTGCCAACATCTTGGCTGACAGGTTCAGTGCAAATCCCCCCCCCCCTCACCACCTACAGGGCCTATTACCATTCCAGGGGATTGTGTAAGTCTAATTATTACTGATACGTTGGTTAACAAGGCTCTATCTAAAGCTAAAAACACTGCCTCCATGTGGTGTCCCAGGCTGTGTCATACGCGAGCTCCAAAAGGAATTAACCCTGCATCTTAATACCCTGTTCAGTCTCAGCCTCTCCACAGAATATGTGCCCAGAGAATGGTACACAGCAACGGTGGTCCCGCTACACAATGGTGGGGCCACAACTGACCCTGTTAACTACCGACCAATAAGCCTGACCAGTCTGATCTGTAAGGCTATGGAGCGAATCATTATGGAACTCATAAATGGAGAGATTGGGAACCTCCAGTCGCTGGACCCCACACAGTTCGGCTTCGTCAAGGGCAGATCATGCCTCCTGAACCTGGTGGATTTCTTTGAGACAGTTACTCAGGCTATAGATAAGGGAAAGGAGGTACACATGGCTTACCTTGACCTTGCTAA
Source organism: Protopterus annectens (assembly GCF_019279795.1). Lineage (NCBI taxonomy): Eukaryota > Metazoa > Chordata > Ceratodontiformes > Protopteridae > Protopterus > Protopterus annectens. The sequence goes on along the minus strand of NC_056725.1, from coordinate 202,247,708 downwards.
AGTATTTGACACCATTCCCCATTCGGGTATTATTGATAAGCTTACCAGCCTGGGTATAAACCCTTACGTCACAAGATCTATCACAAACTGGCTCTCAGACAGATCCCATAAAGTAAGAGTAGCGGGATCTATGTCCGAATCCAGACCAGTAATGAGTGGTGTGCCTCAGGGCTCTGCCCTGGGGCCCCTCCTGTTTGGCATATACTTCTCAGAAGTACAGGCAAGCACGGAAGGGCTGTGGCTGACTACGTTTGCAGACAGCTGCAAACTGGATGCTATAACAGAGTCTCCAGCCGACATGGAGATCCTCCAGAAGGGCCTAAATGAGACTGATGCATGGTGTCAAAGCCATGGTCTCAAGCTAAATGCAAACAAATGTGTAGTAATCCCCTTTGGAAAAAACAGAGTACCCACAAACTACAACATAGGAGGTAATCCCCTGAAATCTGAAGAAGAAATAAGGGATCTAAGGACCCAAGTAGATAGCCAGCTTTCCTTTGATAACCATGTTGCCAAAGTGGTTAGAAAATCCTTCTATGTGACCCATCTGATAATGAAAGGGTTCACATCAAGATCTAAGGACCCATTATTGAGTACAATGCACCAATTGTAATGTACCTGGCTAGACATCTCCAGCAGCTGGAGAGACCACAGAGGTACCTAACCAAGAGAATTACTGGCCTCAAACAGTTGCCCTATGCAGCATGATTGAAAAAGCTAAGACTGTTCTCTGTTGCATACCGCTTTCTTAGAGGCAATCTCTGTCTAACGTACAGAGCCATGTCCAACCCAGAATTGTTGAACATGCTCCATCTTAGCAAAACCAAATCTACTCGAGCTACACGCTCTAGGGATATAAACCTCAACAAAACAATGAATAGAACATGCTGGAGGGGTAGATTCTCTTCGCAGAGACTTCCCTTACTATGGAACAGGGTCCTGATCTACATAAGACAGAGCCCCTCACTATCACTCTTCAAGAGGAACCTTGATTAGTGGATGGGTAACAGAAAGTTCACACCGGAGATCACACCAGCAGCACTACTAGATAGGGGCCAAGGGTACTAGCTGCTAGTGCAAGGGTCTAGGGAACTATTAAAGGGGCGGTGAATACCGCACAATGTGGCTGGGCTAATATATGCCTTCGGGCAGATAGCTCAGTACCAACCTATGAACCTATATCAGGTGTGTGTAATGTTGGCAAATGCAGTATTGTGGCCCCATTGCATATCATAGAAGAGGCTGGCATGTCAACAAGGGTGTGTACACTCCTCATATCCACATTAAGCTTTGAAGGTTGTCAGTGTAGCCAGATTTTATTGCACATACATGCACTGCTGAAGATGAGATCTACAAATCAAAGGACAGGCATTAATTATTGACATCAGTCTTCATATCATCCCAGGTATGTGTCAGACAAACACATAGGGGCTGTGAGCAACAGAGCAAATATAACTGCCGCACATATACACATTCAGCAATGGTGTGTACACTTGTGAGGTATGGAGCACAGTACATGCCAGTGTGCTGTACAAGTGCACAGCAATACTGTGTATATGGTTGCAGTGTGTTCCAGGGGAAGGGGCATCACCTACTAACACAAGTAATGCATCACAGAGATGTATAACGTTGGTAACAAGGATTGAGAATGGCTGCAGTGCATGCTGTTGAGTGCCATATATCATGCATGTTGACTGTTGGGTAATGAGAGGTCTGTGTAATATCTTTGTGCCACCTCACCTGTAAGTAAGTGTGTGTGTGTGTGTGTGTGTGTGTGTGTGTGTGTGTGTGTGTGTGTGTGTGTGTGTGTGTGTGTGTGTGCACGCACATGTGCGTGAGTGTGTGTGAGTGTATATAAAAGTAAGCTATAATGTACAGGTCTTAATTTACATTTCTTGTCTGCCCCTCACAGGTGGCAAGGAGGGTCAGGGTCCCTCCTGCTGGCAAACTGATGTTAGTGTCCATACAGACTCTGACAATGATGATAGGCATGGTGAGGCACAGGCAGGGTTGCCAGGGGCTGAATCTGTGCCATTGGTTGACATCCCACTTTTATCCATCCCATCCCCGCACACAGTCACAATGCCCATACATAGCCTTCACCAGTGGCCATAGATTAGGGACAGGAAATTGTGGTGACTATGGCAAGTGTGTCTGTACACAGCAGGTATAGCCGGATTACCAGTGAAGTACCAAACAGCCAGATGTACAAGGGTGCTCATAGGAGGGCTGCTGGCCATCATGCCCCTGGCAGAAGTGCCACAATAGGTGTCAGCAGACATATGTTTTGGGCCATCATGGAGGCACAGGCACATATGGAACATTACACCAGAGATAGTCTGAGGCTCAGGAGGGCTACTCTTCCAGTTGTACATGACTACATCTGTGATCTTGCAGGTGCCCACCATTATTTTGCATAGGTCATGGATAGATGGTTGGGTGAGATGGTGGGAATCCTCGACTGTGTGGTGTCCATGATAGAGCATGTGGTGGGAGTAGGGCATCGGCCACATGGACATAGGTCAGGTGGAGGTCTTCGTGAATGTGCAACAACTCACGGCCGCTCCTGCAGTACCAGCACCAGCACTGCATGAGGGGTGCTGTCCACACCACAATACAGCAGGCCACATGCACATGGTCCTGGCCAATCCTAAAATGGATGCAGATCCAGCTGACAATTGTCATCAGGGGAGGGTACCATATCTGGGCTTCTGCCTGGTAGTGCTCATGCAACCACTGGCAGGCACAGTTCCCGTGTGGCCACGGTGAACTGTACACCTGCCATGTATGGTCTGCAGCTGTCCAACATACTCCTGTATAGGGCAGCCACATGGCAAAAATGTGTGCATACATACACACACACATTACCAACACAGCTAGGGCACCTCCATACCTACACACACCATGTCTGCACAGGTCATTTAATAAAGAACCCCCTAACCCACACACATGATGTCAACCAAACGGGTCAGCATAGGCCTCTGGAAAACCCACAACATACCTTGTGCATATGATGATACCTGTGCCACACCCCTGTCATCCATACCATTGAGGTAGGGACCTGCTAATATGGTTCTGATGCACAGGGTGAATATACTAAGCTGTTTAATGTGTTGTCAGCTGGAATGATTGATGCTTACACATCAGGGTGTGTAGCTGTCCAGCCATGATGCATTATAGCTGTTATTAACACTGACTGATTGTGGTCTCCATAATAACACTGACAAATTGTGGTCTCCATAATGTATTCTGTTTGTGTTCTAGGTGTCTGTGTGTCAGCAGGATGTTAGTCTGCTGTCCTTTCCCACAAGGGGTGTGGCACTGTGGTGACACATTGACTGTGTTATATCGCGGGTACAGTTGAACACAAGTAACAGGTCTGTATAACAGTTATTGCATGTGCCACATGGCTGATAGGTCTGAGGGGTGTATACAGGTGAGTGCAGGGTGGCTGATGTAAGCAGCTCTTCTACAGTGGACAATGGTAAGTGTACTGAGTGGCACACACCAAATGTTTGTGAATAGCACATACACAGAGCCTTTGCTGTTGATGCAATACACATAGAATACTGTTCACATGGATGTACTTCATTTTGCAGTGAACTCATTTTGGCCTATGTAATTCCACCAAGACCAAATTGCCAAAACATCACATCAATAAATAATCAGTCCACCAGTTTAATGTCATTGACAATGGTACTGGCAGGGTATATGTTCTCTTCCCCACTATAGTGCTGGTGTGGGGGGCACAGCCCCCCCACTTTGGAGGGTGTGGGGTGGTGTAGAACCACACATAGTGTGATTAACAACTGCTTAACCTATTAACATAAACTGTACAGTTTAACAGCACACTAAGTGGGGGGATATGCACAACAATAACACCAATGTGGCTGGCTGTGCCAAAACAACCACACCCAACTATATATACCAACTCTAGTATCGCTGTGCAGCTGTACAGTGGGGAAGAGGGCATTTACACATCCACTACTATTTTTGATTGAATGAATTTCCACAAGATGATTGCTTTGAAATTT
>NC_056725.1:202098674-202238674 GCF_019279795.1 Protopterus annectens | reverse complement strand
CTTCTGAGGGATATGAAGTCAGTAACTCACATGGATGTCACCATGTACTGATTGCAATCATCAGAGTATGCTACTGCATTTATGAAGACAGAAAATGTTTGAGTAATACACCAGATCTCAGGCTCCAAACTCTGGCCAGTCTGCAGATAGCCCTACAGGTGACAGTTTCTCAACAATGTAACACTGTCATGTCAGACTTTAAATCATGCAGAACAGCCATATGCATACAAACCCTGTTAAACCAACATTACTTCAAATGTAGAACAGCAATACTTACATTCTGTCCCCCTGTCTGGAACATCCCCCTCCTGTTTGTTGGCCTGTCGCCACAGTGCATGTTGTAAGAGGCATTACCAGCTCCCCTCTGTGATGCTGTTTGTCAGACACCCACATGAAGTCCTGTTCACAGTGAAGGAAAAGGGCCAACACCCACTTGCAGTGCTTACTTATAGGAGTGTGTTTCCATGTAATTGGCTATAGAAATGATACCACAGCTGTTCCACATGCAATTAGCAAGTGAGGACTCCAATTCATGCACAGGCCATCAGCTGATCATGAGCATTATTTACAAAACTCAAGCTGCTGCCTATTCAAAACAGATGTATTTTTCCACATCTGTCAGAGAAGGAGGGAGAGAGAGAGAGAGAGACAGAAATAAAGGAAGAAAGGAAGACAGAAAGAGCCATGTTTGTGTATGATCCGTGGATGGAGTGTGGTCTCTGGGTATTATAATGGTTGCCTATATTGTTCACTAATCCATACTGTCACATAGTAATTGCACTTGGCAGTAGACATTTATGGCTGTGGATTGTCTACAACAACCTCTACAATGTTTGACAACTGTTGGCCTTGTAATGTGGACATTGGGACATATAGGTCCTCAATATAATAATGTAGCAAAGCCCACACTGCACTGGATCCTGTTATTACACAACCATCCCAACACAGACACAGGATATAGATGACATACACATAAACACACTTACTTGTACTGAGTTTCAAACCACTACTTGGCTATGTATTGCTATTACAGTGTTATGCACTTATCACACGTGCCACGGAGCTTACATGTTGGAGAGCTGTCTAAAGGCATCTTTGAAGGTGAGTGACATCAGCAGCAGTGCTAAAGGAGGGGTAAGAGAAGTGTAGTAAGTGTGAATGTCCACAAAATCAGGTGTCAACAAAGACACACACACACTCTCTCTCTCTCACGCACACACACATTATCACAGATGCCAGGACTAGGATTAGAACTCCTATCTAACTAGTTTGCTACACTACAGTATTATGCAGTTGTCACAAGTGCCACAGAGCTTATAAGGCTGAGATTTGGCCAAAGGGTTATTTCAAGTTGACTGACATCAGCAGGCATGCTAAAGTAGGGAAATTGGAGGTGTAATGAGTGTGAATGGCCTCAAAATCATTCATCTCCACACACACACGCACACACACACACACACACACACACACACACACACACACACACACACACACAAACACACACACACATACACACAAACACTTGCCATTACTGAGATCCATAGGTTCATTGTTTCACAGGTGTATAGTAGGTGAATGGGCCTGAAGGCTCTACAAGGTTAGGCCAAGGGAATACCTTGGCATCAGAGCACATGACAATAGTCCCCAGTGTGGCTCAGGGGTGTAGTCCCTGGAGTGATCCCCAGGGTTGGGTATTGCATTCACCATCCACTCATCTGGGTTTCTATTGTGGGTGGCCAGTGACGTGCACTGCTTTCCATGTATGTGATCTATATTCCATAACATGGACAGTGTCTGGGCTGTGCACATGCCCCACATGCATTTTCTTTGATGTGTGGAAGTGTATTTGAGGTCTCTGGGGCATGTTGTGTGGACAGATTGGTATCTTCTGATGTAGCATTCCTGATCTCAATTGGTGAGACCTGGCTATGTAACTGAGGTTGTGATTGCACCTACATTGACAGTATGATACAGGTATTTAGTGGAGTTAGTGACATTTGTCCATACAGGCCATGTGTATAAGGCATGGTATTCCCTTTGTGGGGTACGTTTGCAGACTCTACAGTTGTTGCAGGCGTCCAGAGGGGAACATGGCAAAAGGGCAACTGTACACGTTTATTTGGCTACTGAGGGAATGCAACAGGGTGCCATGTCCTTTTATTTGCTGGGTAGTACACACTCAGTCAGGAGATGTAACACATCAAAGTACTTTCTGATGTCAGTGGCACTGTTGTGGTTAACAGGCATGTAGTCCACTACTATCACACCGTTGTTACTATCTGGGAGGCAATATGCAGGGGAACTACCAATATAGTGGTTATTGACTAGCCAAGTGTGTTTGTGTATGATATGTGAGTGGAGAGTGTTCTCTGAGTAATAGAAGGGTTGCCTATATTGTTCACTAATCCATACTGTCACATTTAGGGCTGTGGATTGTCTGCACCAACCTCTCCAGTGTTTGACATCTGTTGGCCTTGTAATGTGGATATTGTGACATATACTAGGTCCTCAACATAATAATTTAGCAAAATCCGCCCCACAATGGATTCTGTTATTACACAATCACAGCAACCCTACACAGGATACTGATGACAGACATTCACACTTACCAGTACTGAGATTCAAATCCCTACCTAGCTATGTATTGCTACTACAGTGTACTGCATTTATCACATGTGCCACGGAGCTTATAGGATAGTTGTTGTCCCAAGGTACTTCTAAGGTGAGGAACATCAGCAGCCCTTGTAAATACTGGCATTGGATGATGTAGTCATGAGAGAGCCCAAAAAAAAATTTACCCTACACACACATTTACCAAGGGTGAGATTCAAACCTCTATTTAACAATCTTTTTGGACTATTGTGTTACACATTTACCACATGCACTACTGACCTTACATGGTTTAGGGTTGGCAACAGGTATTTCTAAGGTGGATGATATCTGCAAGACTGCTAAAGTCAGGCACTGAGATGTGTACTGGGTGTAAATGGGGCCAAGATCTTTGAGGTACAGACATACATATGTACACGCACAAACACGTGCCACAGATTAGGTTCAAACCTATATACTTATTGCTACTACATTGTTCCACATTTATGGTACGCACCAAGGAGCTTACATGTTATAAAGCTGTGCCAAGGTATCTTTGAAGCTGAGTGACATCAGCAGCAGTGGTAAAGGAGGGGTAAGGGAAATGCTGTAAGTGTGAATGGCCACAAAATCAGGTCTTTACAATGATGCACACACTCTCTCACATGAACACTCATAGTTACACAGTTGCCAGGATCAGGATTAGAACTCCTACCTAACTAGTATGCTACACTATACAATTACTCACTTATCGCAAGCACCACGGAGCTTATATGTTGAAACTGTCCAAAGGTATCTTTGAAGATGAATAACTTCAGCAGCAGTGCTAAAGGAGGGGTAAGAGGAGAGTAGTAGGTGTTAATGTCCATAAAATCAGGTATCATCAAAGACACAAACACACACTCTCTCATACAAACACACACAGTTTCACAGTTGTCAGGACCAGGATTAGAACTCCTACCTAACTAGTTTACTACACTACAATATTGTGCAGTTATCGCAAGTGACACGTAGCGTATAGGACTGGGACTTGGCCAAAGGGTTATTTCAAGATGACTGACATCAGCAGGTATGCTAAAGTAGGGCAATGGGTGGTGTAGTGAGTTTGAATGGCCTCAAATTCATTCATCTCCACACACAGAGTTTCACAGTTGCTATGTCTGGGATTAAAACTCTTACATAACTAGTTTTCTACACTACAGTACTACAGTTTTACACACGTATCACAAGTGCCACATAGCTTATAGGGCACAGCCTTGTCCAGAGGATTATTTTAATGTGACTGACATCAGCAGGAGTGCTAACATGGGCAGTGGGAAGTGCAGTGTGTGAATGGGCCATAAATCATTCCCCTGGAAACACACACACACACTCAGTCTCACAAAACTTTACATTTGATAGGACTGAGTATACAAATTCTAGATGAATACTGATTTGTACTGTCATGTTACACAGTTATCACAAGCACCACAGACACTGCAGGCAGAGGGCTACCAAAAAGAATGTCTACAGTGATTGACATCAGCACATCATGTGATATTGGCCAATTGGATGTGTGGTGGGTGGAACAGGCCTCGTAACGGAATTCTCTCTGTCACTGTCACTCTCTTCCCCACATCTCTGTGTGTGTATGTTTGACATATTATATTGTGTTGGCCTTGGATATGTGAGTATTCTTATCCAATGTGTGTGCAAAGCATGAATGGTGTAGAATTTGCTGTGTGTGCACAGACATCTGAAAATGACAGCTATGTATAGTCCACTGTGATAGCAGATATGGGCTTCATTTTTCTAAGTCTAGGACCATGCCCAGTATGACCTACTGCATTGAGTGTGTGAATCCATTCCAGTTAGGGTTTTACTCCAGTCCAGGGTTTGGTGTTCTACACCTACAGCTAGCAACCTGTTTCTGCAGGATATCTGTAGATAGGTTGACAATATAGAGTCACAATGGGCGACAGATAGGGCGATACTGTAACTGTTGCTGTCTGTGCTGCTTGTGTTACATGGTTGGTGTTAGCAGAAATATTCATACATATGTATTGTTTTACACTGTGATGTATTATGTCATTGACTACTGACAGATATAATTATTTGCTCACAGTTATTTCCTGGGAAATACAAGATGAATGAAGCTGTGTCCAGTATTGCGGTCTGCAGCCTACAAATTCTTGCACACTCATGCCATTCTGGAGGGGTAGCAGCAGACACTTGTTGATGGATCTGTGTAAATGGTCCAACACCTTGGTACTGTGGTGGCTGAGGATCCCCTTCTTGTACATCTGTCAATGTAACAGAATGGCCATATCCTGCTGTGGCCATAACTGTCAGCTGTACAGATTTACCCAGGTTACCCAGAGGCTGGGCTCATATATCTGGTCAGTTTCCCTTTATATTGTGGTTTAGGAGCAGGTTTGTAGCCACCCATTACTGGATTTGCAGGCAGAGGTAGTATGGGCACACATAATAGTTTCAGACTTCACACACCCCATGACTTCCATGCTTCTACACCCCCACTCTGTTATTCTATCCTCTTCCTAACATTATGTGAGCGATATCTGAGAAGTATACCTATAGTTGGCACTTCATTCCAGCAGTATTTAGGGGTTGGTACACAGTTCATGCAGTAGGACATGGTGGGCATGCTAATGGGATTTGTCAACATGGCCTTGCATTTGTATTTTGTTGACTGTGTTCAGTTGTTAGGTGGGACCCCATGAGATACCATACACTGGCACTATGGGTAAGGCACAGGCCTTTGACAGAGGACTGTAGACCATTTGGTAGTGATGCAGGCCATCTGTAACAGGCCAGTGCATTCTGTCACTCCTACATTCCCAGGCTGCGAGCCAGTGGATTCCCCTGGGGTGACAGGGTAAGTGTGCGAGGTTTAATGGCAATAGTTCCCATCCATATTAATCCATTGGTCTGGATGCAGACAGGGTGCTTACAGCTAGGGACACACCTGCATGGGACACCTCTTCAGCATGCTGCATTCTGTGGGTATTCTCATACAGAAGTGGAGTCATACTGTACTCATTCCCAATAGCAAGGATATGACCTGTGATAAACCTGTGGCAGATAGTGGGGTGAGCTGAGTGCATGTGCAATATGGAAGCTACTTGCAGCTGACTCACAGATATACATGGGACATTTGCCTTATGCCGCCTTGTGCGGGGACATAGGCAGTCTCTCATTACTTCATAACTGTGCCTTTTGTGGTCTGCCAGTGATTGGCCAGACTACATTAGTATACCATACTACATGGACAACTAATGTGCTGCTAACCTGTATGTACAATTCCAAAGTTGTGTGCAGTTGACAGTTACATTTTATGTACTCTGTCTAGGGTACTTCCACCTGTGTACTGTGTGTATGTATGGGCCCACATTCATGTCATGTCCATCTTTCAGATGGTGACAGATATTGACATCTGGACAGTGAGTATGGATGACTGATGACATGGGTATTGCTGAGAAGCATTGCAGTTGGCACTGCAGTTGTTGAAACATGGCCCTTTTAACCACAGTACTGCCCATAGGCCACCGAGACACAACCCTCCATGCTTACATGTGACCACTTCCAGACAATATTGAACACACAACAACATAACACAATGACCCCTGCATATTGTACACATGCAACAATCTATCCTGTAGATTGGGCCAGCTCGGGTAATCTGTGCTCCACTGTTATTACTCCTTACACTTACATGTTACTACATTTCTACATAGGGTTGGGGGGGGGCACACCTGATGACTTTAAACATTTGCTTGGACGGTACTGTTATGTCAGGTACTCTGTTAGCTTCCACATCATTTTGTATTCTGACCTATCATGCAGACTGGAGGCATATCAGTAGAGAACAGATCTTAGGTTTTATTGACCTACATTTCAGTTTCAGACTTCTTACCCTTCAGAACTAACATACAACTGCCAGACCTGCTATAGTCTGTCTGTGTAGGTCTGGAGTGGGGCTGTTCACCATTGTCATCAATTGGAGGCCTTAGCCCAGCCTTTCTTTATGGTCATCTACACCTGTCCTGCTGGCTGAGGCTGGTGGTGGGTATGCAAGCCTCAATGACATGCATGTGTGTGTCCTATGGACACACATTTGGACCACCACATGTACTGCAGTGGGATTTGTCACCTTGTCTAGTGCTGCCTAGTATGTTGACACCAGTATTAGTTATGGATTTCATGCTGCCCCTATAGGTGTCCACTATCTGCTGCCATCCCATTCAGCCACCCAATTCCCTTGCATGCTCACACCCATACCATAGATATAACTGTCAGAACAAACTACTCCATTCAGTAATTGATAGTAAGAGTGGCTTACCTTGTGGCTGTGCCAGTATTGAGGATGGTGCTGTAGGGCTGACTATGTCGGATGCACGTAGTACACTCCCTATACATGGTAAAGCACAGGTAGTGTCATGTTTGGTATCCCTTTTACTGTATGTGCGAGTCAGAAAGAGGTGTCATTCCCTGAGTCCCTACCGTGTCAGTGTATGTGCTATGCGTTGCCTCTTTGCCAAGGTCTGGGCATACTGGGCATGCCTCCATCTGCCTACATGGGCAGGCTCAGGAAGTTCCTCCTCCGAGTCCCTCTGTGCCTGTGATGGCCTTGGCAAAGGTGGGGGGCTGTGTGGCCCTGCCCCGTGCTGTTCCTGCTGCAGCTGTTTCTGTAGGATCATATTGTGTAGCATGGCATGTACTATGGACATTTGTGTACATGTAGCTGGAGAGTACTGCAAGGCTCCACCGGATATGTCCAGGCAGCGGAACCATGACTTGAGCATCCCAAACACATGCTCTTTTATGATTCTGGTTTGTGCATGTGCCTCATTATAGAGTTCTTGTTCAGATTTGTGCATTTCTGAGGGGTGTCATCAGCCATGGCTCCAGTGCATAGCCAGCATCTCCCACTATGTGGCCATATGGAATGTCCCCACTGGCAAATGACTGGTACAGCTGTGTCATATGCCAGATGTGGGAGTCATGATAGCTTCCAGGGCTGCCAGCACACGCATTCAAGATAATGCCCTGGGCTTGACACCCAACCTGGCAGTTGATGGAGGGGAAGCCTTTGCAGTTTATGTAGACCCTACCCCGCTCACCTGGTGGTGCTTTGATGTCTATGTGTGTGTAGTCTATAGCACCCACTACCTCATGGTGTTCTGCTGTTTGGTGGAAGAGACGCATATTGCTGGACAATGCCTCACAGGTGTTGAGGAAATATATGTGCTCACTGGCATGTGCTGACATGGCCTCCAGGAACTGGTGGAGTACCCTGGATGCTGATGCCTGTGAGATCTCCATGATATCCCCAGTTGCCCTTTGGAAGGCACCTGTGATTAGTATTCTTAAGCCTACACATACCTTAATATCCACTGGGATGGATTCCCCTCTGTTGGTTGTGTGTGTGAGGGGTGGCCGGCAAAGCTCAACAATTTGCTGTAGAATGGCCCTGTTCACCCTATAGCGCTCTGCTATCTCCAGCTCATGTAGTCTCTGGTAGGTTACCCTGGGTCTGTACACTTTTCTCCTCCTCACTGTGGGTTGGTCGTCAGCATTCACATCCTCACCACCCACAATCTCTTGCACATAATGATGTATAAGAGTGACAGCAGCCCCTAACATTTTGTTAGTTTTGTCAGGTAAAATTTCCCCATCTGTGTAGACTGGTGGTGTAGAGTTTGTGAGAAAAACCAGACTGGAAGATGTTTGCATATTTTATAGTAGTGTGCTAGGCTGTTCCATGTGTAACTGGCTGATTCTGATACATTTCGCCTGCCAGCTATGCTAGTTCTCCTTGATTGCCTTCCTACTGCTGTTTTCCCTTCCCATTGCCTTCCCATTTAAGCCCAGAGGCACAGCCCGCATACCCAGTGCTCAGATGTGAACAGAGCTGCTATTTCCTGTTTTTTTTCTTTCTTTGAAAACCAGTGCGTGGCATGCACACTCGTTTAGGCAGTGTAAACACTGCTAGGCAGCCTCAGACACACTCCTTCCTTAGTTCTGCTTACCTTAGGGCAAACACTGGCCACAGAGCTCCAATAAGCTTACAACTTGCATGACACTCCCCCTTATGAGGTCATCCACCTCTTAGACTTTTACAGTGGTGTTGCACCTACACAGTTGGGTGCAATCTAACACTGAGAGGAAATCTGTGATTCAGTATCAGTCCCCACATTTGCATAAAACAGAATGCTAATTCATAGTTACCACACTCACACTGAGCCTTTCCCCTTAGCAACCACTATTCCCTGGTATTGTTGTCTTATGCATGCCATTGACTATTATGGCAAAATGCTGATTTGGGTTTAAAAGCTTATTTCCCCTTTTTTCTTATTTTCGAGGCAATCCTGTTTGCGCACCGCTGCCCTACGCTTAAACGACTGAGATCGGCCAAAAAAATAAAGTTTTTTTTTATAAATTTGCAACTATGTCTCATGCCAGTGACCATATGTTTGGCCATTGGCATGCCTACTACATTGAATACATGCTTTCTTTTGAGCTGTCATCTCCATTTTGTAATTTGCAGAAATGTATTCGGTTAGTAACCTAACACATTTCTGCAGGTTACACTATTCCAGCACAGATGCCTGCCTGCTTCCTGGATCACTAATTCACCAGCAAATTAGGTAATTAGCATATAGCAGTGGTGTCCTTGCGGGAATAGTGTAGACGTGCTCGTGCACGTCTCGGGAGCTCATTCCTGGATTGCTCGGCTGCCATATTGCATGCAACAGCTCTTGCACTATTCAGGCACTCCATGCAGTGCTTGCTGAATCTGGGGGTTTGTCATTTCAATGCATTTGTCATCATTTTTGATTTTCTTTTCCATTTAATGGTGTTTTAAAATGTTTTAATACATTCTTAATATAATGTTGTTTTCCTGCTTCTGAGCTTACAGTAGCATGTTCATTGTTTGATGTGTTGTTCTCTAAGACATGTTTACTGTAATTAAATTGCTCATCATGGTCTTGTTTTGTTCATTGTGCAAATTCTGTCACACTTTGTAAGTATGTTACATCTCTGTGACAGACAAAACTATTCAAAACTTAAGGGATAAAGAGCTACTGTGCTGATATGTTAAGAACTTCTTAATCAAGAAAGAATCTTGTGACATCCTACAAGCTTTATAGGATTCAGGCATGTTTGGCATGATGAAACAGCACACCCATGATCATGAAAACACAAACTAATTATGGCTCTGTCACTTAGGTTGGGACCAGTGAGTCTAACATTGTAAAAATGTGATATGATATACAACAGAAAAGGTTAGCATTATGTATATTGTGCCACACCCACTTATTTTGTCTATACAGTCTCCTTGTATGTCTACTTCCTGTGGCATGTGTGATGCTTTTCACTGCCTTTAGGACTGATAAAAATGCCTGTGTACTAGATTCCCAACTCCACTAGGTCCCCTACTGTTACCAGCTAACAATAGTGATTGTACTGAATGACAGATTCCATGCACTTCTTCAGAAATAACCCTGCCAGTAGGCAGTTTGACTGCCGATATGGAATGTTCTTAGCAATTGTAAACTGTAACTATCACGTAAAAATACCCTTATTAAAACACACAATTGTTGCACTTGCTGCTGTAATGTACAAGGAGTCTAGTGAAGCAAGGGAAGGTTATCTATTAGGAGAAGACAGCTAGTAAGGAGGAGGAGTATAGGTGAGTTAGAGATAAGTGAGCGCTTGGTAACTACAGTAAACATTGAATCAGTGTCTGGTGTAGTATGGAAAAAGGGAGTAAGGTGGGGAGCTGGGAGGAGGGGAAGCTAGCAGCGTGTTGGAAAACTATATGTCAGTATCTGAGAGCAAGATAGGAAGGAGAGGGTGGGATGAGAAAAAAGATCAACCTGTCAACTCTTATGTTAGGAGGAAGAAGATGAGATGGGAAGCAAGGGGAGGTCGATTGAATGGTGAATATAAGAGAAATGGAAGGAGCGGCCTTACTTTCATTTGGCTGGAATGAAAGACTAGAGAAAAGAGAATAGTCCAGAATATGTCCCACTTAAGCTTTGTGTTGGGAATGGAGGAAAAGGGCTGGAGTAGCCTACCTGCCACTTAAGGTAAAAGGAAAAGAAAGACACAAAAGCATAGATAGTAGAGTTAAATGAGGAGAAGAAGGGTTCAGAGAGAACAGTAGAGTGACGGAGGGAGGGGACTGATGTAGTAATATAGAAATAGATGGTTCGCCACAGCAGTGGTGTGGTGGGATAAAGACCCTGACTTGAACCCATCCAACCTGGGTTCAGTTGGCTTGGGTAACTGACAGAGTTGCAGGGAAGGATGGTCCTCACCATCCTAGGGTGGGTGGGTGGACCTGAGGGGTGTCTCCTGTGTCAATCCTTGGTAGAGGCTGGTGATGGCAAGTGGTAGGCATACCTAAACAAGGGGAATAGGGGGGAGACACCTGCTGACTTGTTATGAAGGTGGGGTAGTATGCCACATGTCTTCATTGCATGCCAGCCCCTCATGTATACCATTAGGTCCGCAAGGGATAGGGGAAATGGAAGGAACATACACTAACCCTCCCCTGGATGGATGCAAAGACATGTTGAGCCCCCATGATGCCTTAAGGACCATGAGTGGTCCCAGGAATAATGTAATAAGTCCAGACTCAAAGCAGATAGCTGGTGGAGCCAGCATGGATGGAGCACTGTGGTGCATGGTCAGTACCAATGAAGGAAATGAGGGACCAAAAAATAAATAAATATTTAGGTGTTAATGAGGGAACAGAAATTTGAGGGGGTATTTGTAATCTCAACAGAGTGTAGAATTTAGACTAGGCAGGAGTGAAAAGGTGGTAGAAAAAGTGTATAGGTACAGTGGGTAGCAGAGAGAAAGAGAGAGAGAGAGAGAGAGAGAGACACAGAGTAAGGGTAAGAAGTGAGACGGTAAAGGCAATACTGAGATATCTGCTACCTAAGCTAGAAGGAACGTATGTACTGAAGTGCAAAAGGCTAGCCTGTCTGACAGTTATGCTGAAAGGTGGAACTGGAGAAAAGATAGACTTTGCCAAAGGATTGGGAGGAAAGAGAAGAGCAAAGGAATAGCTAGAAGTTTAAACTGAAGAGATGCAATAGATCAACCTAACTGACACTTAAGCTGACATGGAAAAAACTCTAAGACAACAGTGCAGCATGGGGGGGTGACATGTCTGAAAATGAATTTAGGTGTATGAAGCAGAGACTAACAGTTGTGGGGGGGGTTGAAATGACAAAATAACTGTGATCAAATGCAAAAAGTAGAAGTCGGAGGGGAAACAAGAGATGCTTTGTTTCCCGTTTAGGTTTTAGGTTGCAAAGAGAAGCTGTATTGAAATGTAAAAGGTCAGTCTGCTGGCCAGATAAGCTTAAGAAGCAGAGAGTGTGAAGTAAAGAAAAAGTTGCTTACCTGCGCCTAAGCTGAAAAAAGATAGAAGGGCGGTCTCACTGTTATGTAGTGTAGACACAATTAAATGAGAGGGAAAGGAGGAGAATGTAAGTGCGGCATTGTGCCACGTGTGTTAAGTTAGGGGACTGAATGGAAGGGTAATTTGGTTAAGAGATTTGATAGAGAGAAAGAAAAAAGATATTGTGAGTATGGAGGAGAGATGTAATGCGGAGGCTCTTTCTGTGGAATGTTTTTATGTTAAAATGAATGAGAAGCATGGGTAAAGACTTAATGGGCCAGGGTCTTTCAGGTATGGTTCACAGCTGCTGGAAAGCTGCAGAACAGAGTATATAAGTAAGCTAGGGAAGGTACAGTATTAAGGAAGAGTAACATATCTTGAAAGGAAATGATCTATGACATGGGAGATCAAATGAGTGAAGAATACCTAGCAAGTTTTGAAAGAAAGTGAGGTAATATGTGGGAGGAAATGTGAGAGGGGATTTATATACACAGAAGAGTGAACAGCAATTGCTTGTTGAACTCAATAAGGGGGAGTTGTCTATTAACTACAAAAGAATGGATATGGGAGGTGGACAGGAATGGGGGTAGGATAAAGAGTATGGCAAAGCTGTGCAAAGAAAATCTATCATAGTCACCCCCCAGTGCACTTCAACAGAAACAAGTGTCACAACCTTAAATGAAGAGCTAAACTCTTCATTACTTTATGTTTGTTTTTATTTAATGTGCAGAAGGCAATAAGAATTAAGCAAGCCCTCTCCAACAAAAACATACAAAGAAAAATCAAGAAGAAAGGAGACATATTGTTTATTGCCTTGTGAGGTAGAGTCACAGCTACAGACACTTAGCACACTCCAAAAATTGGGAACTACATAGTCCCCATTTTTCTCACCACTCATGGAACCACAATTACGTTCATGATATGGCGATTTCAGCTGAAGACTCAAAGCAACAGAACCTCTTTACTATAAGAGGTAACCTTTCCGGTATGCTGTTTAGCAGAAAATAATAGTCATCTGTTTTTAAATTGCAATAAATTCCATACATCCTATTTTCTCTAGAGCTTCCTTAGTATATCTGCTCATTATATCTATTGCCAAAATAAACATGATGATAGGGGAATCCCTGTGTAGTGCATTTGCATTGCTCTATCCTACTATTTAAAATCCCATAACAACCAGCCTTATAGCTGGGTTATGGACCACCATTTCAGTACCATCAGTCCTCCTTTTCTCATTGATAACTTTCTTTAACACATCATGCTTGACACCCACTGAACCAAATCAAATCTTTCTTGATATCCATAAATGGCTAACCATTTCTTTCCATCTACTCTTATGTACCCAGTCCATATCCACAAAGGTGTGGGTGCAGTTATCCAAACTGTAAGCTTTAATAAAGACTTCTTGCCCTTTCTTTACCAGCTTTCCAAGTCCACCAATTTTAGTATGTATCCATCAAAATGTTTAGCATGTATATAATTCCCATTGTATTATGTATCTAGCTATTCACAACACTCAGGTAGAAAGACTCAAGAGGTTCCTAACTAAAAAGAGCCCCAGACTAATGACTCAGTGCTACAAAAACAAGCTTGGAGCTCCATCTTTATAATCCTGGCTGCCGTAGGCCCCTGCAACATGATTTAAGTCTAGCATTTTGTAGTGGCAAGAACCAAACCATCTTGATATTCTACACCTCTCAAAACAAATGGCCCAATAAATACTCAAACTAAGAATTTGAATCTCCATCAACAAATATGACATGCTGGAGGGACAATTTATTGGTCAACGCCTCCCCATCTATGGAAGAATTCTTCCATTATATATAAAAAACAGTATGAAACCTTGCAACCCTTGACAACTGGATGGGTGCCATGGGCCTGACTTACTTTGCCTTCCTAGAGGCAAGAAGTGCCCTAAAAGAGTGCTTATTGGCAAGGTGACTATGGTCCATCCATGCACTGGCCCTACCCTGCAAACTCTATGAATCAATGAAACACCTTACAATACCTTAGCTAACTCCTTCCTGAAAATGTTTGCATCCCCATTGATTAAAGACACACTTCCTTGGCTTATTCTTACATTTTCTCCCTCTGGCAATGCCAAAGTTATCACTCTTTTGTTTAAAGTATTCAACCTCTTCTTAGTTAGCATCCACTTAAATCATTCTTTCAGCATCTCAACCACCTCTGACTTCTTATCTTATAAAAATCAGCAAGGAAGCCATCTTCCCCGACAGCATTTGTTCTCCCTCAAATACTATATTGCCTCAGCTACCTCCTCATCATGAATTATTTCAGCTGGTATTCTCTTATCATCCTCCACCTCTGTCAAGCAGTCCCACTTCCAAAGCTATTCCCTGTCCTTCTCCTGATGGACTCCTGCCTCCTTGTACACATTTTCAAGGACTTCAACAGTCACCATCTCCTTCTTATGTTTCCAGAGATGCCCTTTCCATTCATGGCCTATCCACACCTGTCTCATTACTGCTTCACTAAGCCAGACATCTGGCCACGATATCACACTGACTCCACTACAATGCCCTTCTTCTATTCATTTCTGCCTCCAGCATCCCTACCACCTTAGTGTCAATCTGCATCTTCGGTGCTTCTCTCTTTGTCTGTCACCTGTTACACTCTAGTTTTGTCAGCCTCTCCATTGAATATTCTTAAACAATGCCTGCTTCTCTAAGACACTCCCTCCCCATAAAGCTGTCACCCTATCTTTTTTACTTCTGTTTACTTTATGTATATTTGAACCATCCTCCTCCCTCTCTCCCTACCTCTCTCCCCTATCACAACCTTGGATTAAGCTTCCACCATTTTCCTACCTCAGTCCTGTACACCCTTGTAGTTCACATGCTCACTGTTATAATAATGCCTTTTACTCATTTTACTGTCTCCGTCTCCTATTCCAATTCAGTTTTCATCACAATTAAGTGCACCCAATCCAGCTGCTGACATTCATTTCAAGAGAAAGTTAACCTCTTTACCTGATATACTTGATCCCCCACACATCCACCAACTTATTTGCTCCTTCTTGCCAAATAAGTCCTCTTCGAAACTCTATTACAGTTCCCTGCTTATACTATAACTTTGCACCTATCTCATTCACTCATTCTCCTCAACCTGCAAAAATAACTACTCAACACCTTAGGAGTGTCCTTATTTAAGCCATAAACTGATCCCATCACCAAATTTTCTTCATCTAACATCAATATTCCCTCTGTCCTGTCTTCCAAGTTCTTTGTCTAGGAGACCCTCCTTATCCTCATCATCCTTTCTCTCGCTCCCCATGACCCAACTTTTCCACAGCTTTAGGATATCTTCCTCCATACTCTACATCTTCCTCTGCCTCATCTTATTCTTTTGTAGTGTCACCAGGTCTGAACTTCCTTCCACAAGTTGTACCCTTCCAAAGCAGGTTCTCCAAAACATCAATATTCCACATCATGATCTTAAGTCTTCACATACTCTCTCATCTACCCCTTTTATTGTGCTAAACTGTGCCCCCTTGTACAGCTTGGTCGAAAGACCTTTGGGTGTGTTCAGTACCAAAGCTTCCCTCTTCCAGGTCATAGACTATGCAGAGGTGCTTCACCTAACTCTGTGCATAACTAAACGTCCCACTGCTCCTCCTGGTCCTTGCTTTCCTTTGCATCCTTCTGTTGACACATCACTCTGCTCACCATGTTAACCTATCCCATTCTCTTTACTCTGCTTATCCCCTTCACCTCTCCCCTTCCTACCAACTGTATCCCAAATTCCCTCTCTTCCAAGCTACACAACCTCCATTCCAAATATTCTGCTGCTGGTCCCTGTTCTACTACAAGGAACCATCCTTAATCCTTATGTCTTTTCTTTTACACGTAGCAGCTGTAGAGGAAAAGCTATCTGCCCATGACCTCCAGTCTTCATTGTCATACACAGTTACCCATTGTCTGTCTGTCAACTTACCCTTACGTTAGTCAACTACTTAGACGACTAACCTCCTCCTAATACTCCCTGAAAAGCCCCTCAAGTACCCAAAGCCCGTTCATTCCATCTGTACTTAAACATAATTCCCCATTTGTATTTTCTTTCGCTTCCAAAACCTACCTCTGAATTGTGTTTAGCAACAAGTTGCCCCATGCTAGCAGCTGGTATCTATACCAGCCACTGCTACCCCTTCTTCCATCTGTTTCTTCCTATTGCCTTATGTTACCAGAACTGGACCGCTTATGTGTATTCAAACCTTTGCCTCCTTACACCCCATTTGCATACTGCTTATGTGAATATTAATGAACTTCATCCAAAAAAAAATGTCTCAGAACAGAGAGAAGGGAAGATCTATATACCACAGTGGTATTATTATTAGCTTAGGTTAGGCTTTGATACCCATGATGTTAAGCTAAATAACTAAAATATCCGAAATGAATGCCTCACCACCACCACCACCATCTGTGGATGAAAAATATTGACTTGTACTCTTGTTATTTTTCCTTTTGTCATACAATGGCCACCTGATGTTCATGCAGCCAAACATAGACATTAATTGCCCTACTTACTAAGGAACATAATGCTACTCCTGTTCAACTCTTTTTCTTTTTCTTTGCCCCTATGACTTCCTATTTCTGTCTGTTGCAGGAGGACAGTCATCATCTGCTACAAACATGTTGTCTACTGCCAAGGACAGCAGGATATTTCACTCTTACATACTTTCTATCCACCCTTCAGATAGTAAGAAAATGCCTAAACCTTGCTATTAGCTGCCAGTTTTCAGTATTCACTTTCTAGGAATGGTAGTAGACCAACCTGCTTTAGAAACAAATTGTAGTAAAGCACCAGACATGATCAATTAGTGCATAACTCTCAAAAACCATCTCCAGGGTCTCTCCAGTGCTTTGTAAGGTTGTTCCTTGTCCCCAGGGTCTCTGCAGTGCTTTGTAGGGTTCTTCCTTGTCTACCTGTCTGATTAGATTAAGGACTGTCAGGTACTTGTCTGGCCTTCTAATAGAATCTAAGAAAAAAAATAAAATGCCACTGCAGTTAGCAACATTTATAAAAAGTCAACAAAGTACATTACTGAAGTAAAGTAAACAATGAAGTATAAACAATGAACTAGAATTATCAAATATTGCAAACTGTTGAGAGAAAAAAAACCACACTCAACAACCTATATCAGTGGTTCCCAAACTTTTTCAGTTCTCAGCTCCCTTACTAAATCCAGGTTTTCCCAAGGCACCCCCTCGAGGCTCGCATAAAGTGCATATTTCAGAGGTTCCCAAAGTGTGTGCTGTGGCACCCTGGGGAGCCGCGGCTTCCTCATAGGGGTACCGCGAACTAATAAGCTTAGCTGCAAAATAAACCATGAACAGTTCATGGTTTATTTTGCAGTTAAGCTTATTAGTTTGCGGTGAGTGTGAGTGAATGCAGGAATAAATGAAGAAGTGGCTGTGTGTGTGCATGTGTGAGATTGGGAGAGTGAGAGCGATGTGTGAGTGAATGCAGGAATGAATGAAGAAGTGGCTGTGTGTATGTGTGAGATTGGGAGAGTGAGAGCGATGTGTGAGTGAATGCAGGAATGAATGAAGAAGTGGCTGTGTGGTGTGTGTGTGTGTGTGTGTGTGTGTGTGTGTGTGTGTGTGTGTGTGTGTGTGTGTGTGTGTGTGTGTGTGTGCGTGCGCGTGCATGCGCGTGTGTGTGTGTGTGTGTGTGTGTGTGTGTGTGTGTGTGTGTGTGTGTGTGTGTGTGTGTGTGTGTGTGTGTGTGTGTGTGATTCAGACCTTTTAACTGTACAGATTTTCGCAGAATGTCCAGATTTATGCCTCATTTGGTGTGTTCCTCCTAAAATCTGTACTTTTCTGGCAAATAGTTGAGGATTGAAGTAATTAAATAATGACAAACATTTGAGTTTAAGACCCCACATCCTTCAGAGAATTCATGCTAATGCAAAATCTATTCTTAATACACAAAAAGCCCCATGTTAAGGAGCAGACAGCTGAAGCAATGTTAAGACCAGTAAGAAATAGCACACCTCTGTCCTCGTCTATCTATAAACCTGACCTAGGATAACTGCATAAACAGACATGTAGTATTAAATGCTATTATTAAAAAGTATGCAGAATGTAATTAATATGGGGGCACCATACGAACTCAGCACTACTTTGTAGGTTCATGAACTTAAGCACACAAGCTACCAAGCACTACACAAGCATGTTTGTTTACTACAGGTATGCCTCTAACTTAATAGCACAAAGCGCACACTGTCTGTGTCTGCAGCATACAAACTTTAAGCAAGACCTTATCCAGATTATAAACAGCCCTTATACTTACACACAGAAAACGCCAGCATCTTAAACCACAGAGCAAAAACTCAGCTCAATAAACAGGTCCACTAATGACCGGTGCTACTGCCAACTCACCTTTGATCCTGGCCATCATTTTCCTTCTTGCTCAACACACTGGGAATGCAACTCATGAGTTCGGTCCGATATGCATGTAGCCCACAGCTCCAGCCCATAGAGAAATGAGAGAAAAGCCATGTCTCATGCCAGTTGGGTCGGTAACATGTGCATTTCTTCTGACCCGGTCTGCAATCACACTTTTGCTCCAGGAGTACATTCTGCACCAGGTGCTGTCCGAAGGTCATACCACCAGTTTTCTGGATATGAAGGAAGACGATCACCCTGTTGAATTTGATATCAAACAGCACTGTCTTCTGCAAGTCTTGAACTGGAAAATAGTACTTCTTAACATAATGTGGATCAGGAGTTGGGAACGGGTCTGCTTCAGGCTCCACACCAGCATGGGACCAGTAATGGGGCAGCCCCTGCCCCATGTACTGATACAAGACAACCATGAAGAGAACCAAGCCACCCACAATCAGCACAAATGGGCCGCTCTGCTGATCAGCCATGAGGCCCGCCTCTCACTCAGCACCATTTCCCAAAGCAGGCGGCAGGTTCGAGCCCTCTATCCCCAGATCCAGATGGGGAAAAATCAAGCGAAGAAACTGCTATATATTCTGATGTGTGCTCACAGCCCTAACTGTGAGCTACAAAGATTCATAGCTTCCTACTACAGGAACAACCATCACACTCTGACCCGGCATGTACAGCGACTCACTCACAAACCATCCCATGCCACACTCCGACACACAAACACATTGTGCAGACTTTTATTTCTTGGGTTGATTGCAGCCACCCGCACTATTTTTACATACAACTCGAAATCAAGGCTTGAGATATGACCATAAACAGAGTAAATGCTGTAGCCCTAAACATAACCTCCCAAGTTACTTGCTGCCACAAAAGGATTTCGTGTCGAGGGAATACTTTTATGGAATCAGGTGGCCTGAAAGACAAAACCACTAAGCTAAGCTTCATGGCACACCTGTGAGGAAGCTGTGGCTCCCCAGGGTGCCGCGGTGGACACTTTGGGAACCCCTGAACTACTTTATCGAAGCTAGGAAAAATGACTCAATCAGCTAAAGGACATAGGCCAGCTAGTAACATAGGCCACTTTCATTAAGATATCAGAATCAGAATCACATTTATTGGCCAAGTATGCTCACATACAAGGAATCTGACTCTGGTTTCAATGACTCTCCAAGTATGAATTACATAAACAACATACATGCAACTATTAAGAAGACAACAAAAAACATGTAAATATACATATACATATACATATACATATACATACAAGGTGCCAAGTGCAACTCAGTGCAAGAAATACTGAAATAAACTCGGAAAGAAACAAGTATTAACAATATGTAAACAATACTGCAGAATCTTCAGAGACTTGGGAAAAAGAATACCCCAGCCCAATAAATTGAATTAACCTTTTATGAACTTGATGGCATTTGGAAGAAAAATGTTCCTATGTCTGCCTGTTTTGCTGTGTATTAATCTATAATGCCTGGCTGACGGTAATAGTTCAAAAAGATGGTGGCTTGGATGTGAAGGGTCGTTGATGATTTTCCCTACCCTTTTCATGTCTCTGGAGTAGTACAGGTCCTGTAAGGAGGGCAAACTAGCCAGTGATATTTTTGGCACACCTGACTATTCAGATATTGAGCTATGTGGGCTTTAGTGATTGTTAAAAGCATCTCAGTCAGACCATTCATACTGTGCAACTTTACTTGAAGCAAAAGAAAAAATATATAGCCTGTCTGGGTGCTCAGAAGCTGCCTTCCCATCCCAACTACTCCAACAGGGGACTTTGTTATGCTTCCCTTGCTGCAAGTAAGAATGCATTCTCAAGTCAGGTAAAATGGGAGAAGTACCCTATCCTTACCCCCCCCCACACACACACACACACACACACACACACACAATACTGCCTTACCATCCTTTTTTAACAAGAAGTAATTTATAACATAAGCGTTTTGTAACATTAATCATCATGGTCACCACCACTAGGACAGTAGATGCCTGAGGAATGTGTTTCTCAGCTGTGGCTCCATTCTCTGCCATGAAGTCTCCTTCTCTATCCTTCTGCATCTCCAACATTGTAATCTGTTCTTTGGAAGCTCCTTGACAGTAAGCTGTCCCAGTTTGGAATCTTTTTCTCTCATGCTAAGTGCTTCATACTTGTTCACCATACTTATAATTTGTACTGTTCTTTCTTTGGAGATCTGAATGATCTCTGATCTCTATGGATTCTAATAAACTGGAAAAGTGCCCCCTCTGTCTCCTTTCAGGTGTAGTCCACCTATGGCTGATGGCCAGTCTGTGCAGTGGCACTTAACCACTGCCTACATTCTGGGCCTTTCAGAGCCCAGTTCTGAATCTGGTTTCTAACCTGGCATCATGTGTGAGAGCAACCGCCTTGAATTGCTTTGACAGCTTCCTTAACTTTGCAGGAAGGTCACTTCTGGAGTGAAATGAACTGCCACTTAATTATCCCCTTTGATAGATGCATGGTGGCACAATAATATGGTTGAGTTTGAACACCTCTCTCCTAGCTCTCTGCAAGACCCTTCTTTAGCTATACAGTACAGCTGAATAGTACAATGTAGTGCCAGTCACACAGGTCCTAACTCTAGGTCTCACTCTGCTAAGCATGTCTTTACCATAATGTAAGGTAGTGAAAAATAAAGTTTCAAGGTCTTCCCTAAATATTTTCTCTCTTGCCTACAACAGACTGGATTCAGTGTGTTCTCTTGATTTGGGGGTTTTACCTCAACCAGTAGACTTCTAGTGCAGAATATATGTGTATGTATATACTATAGTATAGTCTTAAAGGTCTGCACCAAACTGGTTAAAACTCAAAGGCAAATCTTATTTTATTTCATTAATTCCTAAAGTAGGTGTGGTGAAAATTATCCCGTGGTAGTGGTGCTGCGGTAGCATTGTCACCTCACAGCAAGACATTGTCCCGTTCGATTCTCAGCTAGAGCGTCTTCTGTGTGGAGACATGCGTGAATGAGCATGCCTTCGTTGAAAGTTGTGCTTCAGGGCTGGTAACTCGGCACGTAAAAATCCACTACCAAACATTAGCGGACCAGAGTTCCGCTGTGGCGACCCCTAACCAGGATAAGCCAAAAGACACAGCAACAAGGTGTGGTGAAAATTGCTGACCTGCTACTTTACCTGTGAAACATGAAAGGTGTAGTATTGTTGGTCTTTAAATTTAAAGAATATGGACAACCAGCATTTTCACTTTCATCTTCATTTTGAAAACAAATATGTTGGTTTACTCAATGTTCAACAACCTGACTGACTAACTAGTCAAATACATAGTGACAGAATCTTTTGCTTATGTTAGCCTTAGCCATTAAGTTTAGATTATCTTTCTTAATTTGTGAATGACAAAAGTTAATCTAGAAAAAAACAGCCCTTGTTTTCCTTGTGTGTTTTCTTTGAATGCCCTGTTACTAAGGTCTGAATTACCTTGGAACTTGATAGCAGTGTCAGTACATCAGATACAGTCTTGAATTATTTCTTTTTATATTTAAAATGTTTCAGGTTTAGCATTTTGTCAATGCAATTAAAGTACTGAAGATATCATTACTGTTAATTTAAACAAAATATCCCTACCTGAACCCAGAAGTGACATTTCCTGCTAATGATTAATATATTGTCTTATTTCACTCTCTGTCACATAGTAACAGGTTTACATAGATTTTCGATCAATGGCTTCTTACTTTGTGAGGTAAAAACACTGGCACTAGTTGCATCTGAAACATTAGATGTCAGTGCCTTCATGTCTTGTGATCTCTAATCATTTACACATACAGATGATTTTGAAAGAACTTCATGTTACAAGGATGGTTTTCTCTCTATAGGCTAAAATTTTTAATGTATGTAAGACAGCAAATAAGCCTGTGGGCAAGGGTAGTGATCCATGTTTTTCAATCACAATAGGCAGTTTGGGCAAATGCAGAATAACATATACTGCTCCTGTCAAAAGACATTTTTATTTTGAAAAATGATGATCAGATGAACAAAGCAGAAATGATGTGGGTGTATAATATGGAAGGGGACAGATAATGACATCAGTGGATTTTTTTCTTTCAATATGAAAGCAGTATATCTTACTGGCATGAGTGAGGAAAATGTCTGACATTATAATGTAGCAATGTACAGTACAGTGGCTTGACTACTAAAAACACAAGGCACAGATTTGCTTTGTGTGTAGGACAGGGTGAGAGACTAAACTATAGCAACTAGAGACAGTTGTGGATTACCATGTATGTTTAAGTTTTGGTAGGAGTCTCTCTATGGAAAAATCAACACAGCTTTCATTTCTAGGGAAATTATATGACCAAGGCAAAAGTGACATATTCTAAGAAAACTGTGTATATCTAAATGGGATTATTTTTTTGTAGTATTTTTTGAATAAAATGAGGACAGATTCTATGTGGCAGCTTTCCAAACATACTTACTACAAATGTCATTCAACTGGATTCACAACAAAAGTACATTTTCCATTTTTTCATGGGAGGAAATCGAGACTACAAAGTACATAACATTATAAACGCATCATGCTGTTACATCAGAATCACAGCTATAAAAGTGATGTTTCCAAGTATAAAAATATTCATTCAGAAAATTGAAAAACAGTATTACCAAGAACTGCAATGAAGCACCGAGAATTCACAATGCAACCATTCTATTACCTTTGTTCCTAAAAAGCACACCCTGAATGTAGTTTATAACTAAATATCTAACTACATTATCCAAAAAAAGTTACTAGAAAATGTCCAGCTGTTTACAAAGATGTAACTCTGTTTTGAGATACCAGTAAGTAGACCAATATGGCCATTATACCATATCAGACTCCCAAGGTGCAATATATTCAGTTTCTGTATGGAGTAGACAGATGAAATTAATGCATATCCAGTAGCAAATTTATGTATTCCTGAATAATAGTGACCTCTTTGCCACTGAAAACATGCTGCCACCATTAAAAATATCTCTCTGCTAAAAAGAGGCAAAATATCCTGATAAGACTGAATTCTAAGTTGAACTTGCCTTAAGGGTAAAATGGCAATTTTAAAAGCAGTATATGCCTAACAATACAATTATCATTTTGTAAGTGTTTACGAAGATCTGTCAAAAGATAAATGAGACATTAACTATTAAATAGACACCAAATGTAGATTTGCGCAGTCATTTATTTTATATTCCTCCAAGATGCATTGTATTAATATTACACTGGGATGAATCTATGATATACCTAAAAGGTAAAAAAATTAAAATATGTTCAGATTATATCAGAAATGAATTAGACCTAACTGGAAAGGAAAATCATGCCTGTTTTAGTTATATAAAAATGTAAACTGAGGACAGTCTAGTGTCAACCTATACCAAGCGTACTAACCAGGACCCGACTAAAAGCACTTTTGAAGAACCAGTCAAACTAGAACCAGGCAGAATTGTCACTTTTATTCATAAACTTCAAAACAGATAAATGCTTAACTGACTCACCGCATTTTTGTCCCAATTAGACTTCATCAGATGAGTCCTTAAACCCACTAACACTGTTTACTTTTCCCATAATGCTTGATCAAATAATGCAAATTCCATTAATTACTATTAATTACTAAAGTAAAACAAACTGAAATCATACAAACATATTACCTAAAAGTACTATACATGTTTATTAGTGAATATAAAAAAACTTATTAAAAAGTGTTAAGTATGTTAACAAATGTAAATAAATACAAATAAAATAAATTAATAAATGTAAAAACATTGTTAAAAGCTTTGTGAAACATTCTGAAATGTTAAATGCACTTAAAAAATGTAAGGAGAGAGAGATTAGCCTAATAGTCAAGGTGTTCATCCCACAAAAAACAAATCCAGGGTTCATCTCCCCGCAGGAGGCAACCAACCAGTCCCAAAATGGCTCACAAAGGCATCAGCCTGCTCAGCACCAATCCACAAACCCAATGTGCCACCTAGTGTCCAAAAGTCATAATTAACATTTTTACATTAATTTACACTGCTAAAACCTCTAAGTACACAAAAATATATAAACTTTACAGGAGATGGGTCATTACAACCTAGCTGCCCTCAACTTTAAAACTGGGACTAGGGAAACATTTTTATTCAAGCCAGGTGGCCTACTAGCTTCCAAAATGAGTTGCCAATGTACTTCTTTGTATATGATCTTTGTTTCCCATTGCCCAACTCTAGGGTCTATGGGCACTTCTTCTGGTACAGAAAATGTAACCTTAGATAATCTACAACTAAGGATATGTTTTTATAAGGCATTTTTCTCATCCTTAGACCTAATAGCATAAGTATGTACATACATTCTCCTTTTTAGTCTGCACTCAGTCTTACCTATATAAAATGCCTCACATTCATCACATAGGGCAATATATATTACTCCAGCACTATTACAATTTCTACACTTCTTGCCCCTAATGTGAGTATCCCTACATTTATTATAAATAAAATTCTTATTTTTAATTTAGGGACATTGGGCGCAGTCTACACTCTTATAGGTGACTACCGTTTTTCTCCATACTTATTGTGGTCTTCTTTTGCTTAAGAATGCCTTTGATACTGCACCCTTTTCTAAATACACATTTAAGAGAGGCCTTAAAAATACCTTCCAGGTCTGAAAGTTTAACAAATCTACTCCATTCTGTGGTTAAAATATGTTTTATAATCCCAAAATGTCCATTGAAATTATTAACAAATGCTCCCTTAAATTCATTCGCATTAACATTGCTACCTTCCTTCCCTTCACCATTGATGCCATTAACTCATATTCATCTGTTTTCCTAAAAGGGAGCAAATCTGTCATTCCTACCAGCTTTTACTTCTTTAATAAAATCTTCTAACACATCCAGTGGGTATTTCTTATTTAAGAACATCTCTTTCAGGGTTTTACAAGCTTTTATAAAGTCTTCTTCATCTGAGTTCATTCTACAAACTCTCTCTACAAGCAGATGAATTCAAAGCATATTCAGTAGCACAGTTATGTATTCCTGAATAATAGTGACCTCTTTGCCACTGAAAACATGCTACCACCATTAAAAATCCCTCTGCCAAAAAGAGGCAAAATATTCTGACAAAACTGAATTCTGAGTTGAACTTGCCCTTAAAGGGTGAAATGGCAATCTTAAAAGCAGTTTATACCTAACAATACAGTTATCATTTTGTAAGTGTTTATGAAGATCTATCAAAATATAAACGAGACATTAACTATTACATACAGACACCAAATGTAGATTTGCACAGTCATTTATGTAATATTCCTCCAAGATACATTGTATCAAAATTACACTGGGATCAATCTATGATATACCTTCAAGGTAAAAATTTTAAATATGTTCAGATTATGTCAGAACTGAATTAGACATGAATTGGAAATAAAAATCATGCCTGCTTTAGTTATATAAAAATTACCATTTCTGTCACTGGAAAGTTACCACCATCGAAGAATTAATGCTTATTTACAAATGAGAGTAAAGTGGCAAGCCATCTTCAATCCTTAATGGTGTCAATGAGTTCTTCAATGTAGGTTGTGCATGTTCATCCAAATGTAAGTCCTTAAAAGTTTCTTAAGAATTGCCAATGGATGATTGAGATGATAACCATTTGAAATGTCAGGCGGCATCCTGGACATTGTTGGGGACCACTGATGCAGTCTTCTTGGCCTTGTAGAGTGCAATGAGAACCTGCTTCCTTGTGATAGTTGTTGGGTAATGTTCAGTGGCATTTCCTGAGTGGTGGCAGGGTGAGAGAGAGGGGTGAAACCGCAGCTGAATATGTTGTCCAGTAGATATGCTGTATCTTCCAGCTCAGTGTACGTTTCTCCATTTACAATTAGTTCTGCACATTGCTGTCTACCACCTTTGAGGTTGCTGCCATAGCTAAAGAAAGCCTTACAGTTGTCTTTGGCTGAGAAAACTATTTTTAGCTGAAATTTAGATTTAGTAGACTTGATTTGCTGTCAAAGTTGTTTATATTGGTGAGAGAGTTTTTATCCTGCTGGCCATTGAACTATGTAATTTTTCTGTGACTTTTTTTCCTTTTGCTATACAACCTATTGATGTAGGGAATCCGCCAGGTGTTTTTTTTTTTTTTGAGTTTGTTATGTGCTTATTCCTGGTAGGCACAGCTGTATCTATGCATCTATTAACATGTTTCTATAGGATGCCTGTGAAGAATTCCACATAGGCAACAGTGTTCTTACTGTTTTTATTTTCCTGTAGGGCTTGAAATTTCACCAGGTTATCACTTAATAGTATGAAGTTTGCCTTAGAATACTTCCTAAATGTTCCACGGTAGCTGGGGTCCCAGATTTTGTTTTTATTTCAAAGGAGAAAGCTTTATGGTCTGACCTTACTAAGGAGGACATTACAGTGGGGGGAGGGAGCAGAGTTCACTCCGTTGCTAGTGAAGGTCAGATCCAGTATGTTTGTACCCCTAGTGGGAGTATGGACTATCTGGTCCAGGGTGTTTGTGTTAACAAAGTCCTGGAATTGCTGGATCCGCAAGTTTGGTGTGACATATGAGTCCCTGTTTATAGTGGGGCAGTATTAATAATAGTATTAGATTGAATGGTGACTGTTTCCAGTACATTTAAGTAAGTGTTATGAGTTTTCTGGGTCATGGGGGGGCATTAGCTTGCAAGAATGTCATATGAGACTTTTCCTATGGTAATGTGGACATGGATAAGCTCAAGCACCTCATCCTGTATGACCAGTCTTGAGGTATGCTTGTCTATGATGTAAATCAAAACACCTCCACCTTTAGTCTCTGTCTATGCAGTATCTGGTCTAAATATCTGGACGCCATTGTAGCCTAGCACTGCTGGGGTGTCATCCTTGCTTAAAACCATGTCTCTGTAATTGCTAAAACATCAGCATTCTCAATGGTAAGCAGAGCTCAGAGGGAGTGGAGTCTCTTATTTAGACTCCTGGCATTGACCAATAATGTCTTCAGATTATTTGGACTGGTTTTGCTATATCTGAGTGTTTGACAGTTTGGCATTGCCTAAAATATGCTCCTATGGAGAATGAAAATGTTTTAGCCAATATTTGAAAGCACAGAGTGGAAACGTACAGACCATCACTGGCAAAAAGCAGCATGGTCTGTTGACCATATCATCACTTGCTGACAAATATTATATCCCTTGGAGTGATACCAAAAACTATGCCACTTATTAAAATCAATCACCAACTGTTCATATTGTAGAATCATGCCTGGAAAAGGTAGAATGCTGCTCATTACTCATTGTTAGGGTCATACCATCCTGGGGGCATAGACCTATAGCTCCATGGTGTCTCCCTTCACATAATCCAAGGAGGTATATCTCAGGTAGTTTACACCCACAGGGAGTATGACAGAGTCATACTGGCACTTATGGCCCAACAACCTGAGTGCATGCATGATGTGGTGGATCTCGGTCCCTGATAGGCAAATGACCATGACTTTCTCCTTACCCAGCCTGGTGAGTGAGACATAGGTTCATAGGTTTATAGGTAGGTGCTAGGCTATCGGCCCAAGGGCCTACATAAGCCTAGCCAACAAGGTTCCCTGGCTTACGCCACCCAAGAAAGTTATTTTCCTGTGTCACTGTCGAGCAGAGACACAGAAGAGATCCCTGGGGTGTATTTCCTATTTCCCATCCACTCATCAAGATTTTTCTTGAAGAGTGCTAATGAAGAACTTTGCTTGACATAGATGGGTAGCCTGTTTCAGAGTATGGGAACTCTCTGCGACAAGAATCTATCCCTCCAGCATGTCCTGTTTATTGTGGTGACAAGGTTTAGGTCCCTAGAGTGTGTAGGTTGGAGGGATTGGGATTTCTTTAGGTGTAGCATGTCCAACAGCTCTAGGTTTGACATAGCTTTATATGTTAGGCAGAGATCACCTTGGAGTAGGCGATATGCTACGGTGTAAAGCTGGAGGTTTTTGAGGCGGTCAGTGTAGGGCATTTGTTTGAGGCCAGTAATCCTCTTTGTGAGGTACTTCTGTGGCCTTTCCAGCTGCTGCAGATGTCTTGTGAGGTACATTCCAAAAGGGGTGTTGTACTCTATAATGGGTCTAATGAGTGTCGAATTGAGGGGAACAATGACCTCTTTTTTCCTGGATGAGAACCCTTTTATGATGAGGTGTGCCATGTAGAAGGACTTCCTGACTACTGTGGCGATGTGACTATCAAAGGAGAGACTACTGTCCACCTGGGTCCCAAGGTCTCTTATCATGCATTCGGTGTTAAGTAGATTATGCCTATGTGGTAGTTCATGGGTACAGAGTTTTTACCAAAGGGGATGACGCTGCACTTTTGGCATTGAGCTTGAGGCCATGGCTCTGACACCAGGCATCTGTCTCAGCGAGGCCCTTCTGTAGGATGTCCACATCATTTGGGGACTTGACTATGGCTCCTAGTTTGCAGTCATCTACAAACTTCGTTCGCCAGAGGCCTTCTGTGTTAGCATATACTTCAGAGAAGTAGATACCAAACAGGAGAGGTCCCAGGACGGAACCCTGTGGTACTCCACTTGTCACTACTTTGAGGTCAGAGTTGGAGTCTGCAACTTTTACAGTGTGGGTTCTGTCAGTGAGCCAGTTGGCAGCCCATCTTGTGATGTAGGGATTTATACCTAGTTTAGTGAGTTTAGCTATAATTCCAGAATGGGGGGATGGTGTCGAAAGCCTTGCCGAGGTCAAGATAGGCTGTGTGAACCACCTTACACTCATCTACAGCTTTGGTGACTGCCTCAAAGAAGTCGATCAGGTTCAGAAGGCATGATCTGCCTTTCACAAACCCGAACTGGGTGGGATCCAGAGTTTGGAGGTTACCAATGTCTTTGTTTATGAGTTCCATGATGATACGTCCCATGGCCTTGCAGACCAGGCACATCAGGCTAATAGATCGATAGTTCCCGGGATCAGTGGTGGCTCCCTCTTTGTGGAGTGGGATAACTGTTGCTGTATGCCATTCAGTGGGCACAAAGCCTGATGTGAGGCTATTATTGAACATGGTGCTTAAGTGGGGAGCCAGTTCACTCTGAAGTTCGTGTAAAATGCAGCCCATGGATGCTGTGTTTTTGGCTTTAGAGAGTGCAGCTTTTACGTGAGTAGTTGTGATTACAGGGACTCTGCATTCTTCCTGTATAGATATGGACCCTTTAGGTGGTGAGAGGGTGGTAAAGTTAGCACTGAACCTATCTGCCAGGATGTTGGCAATATCAGTTGGCTCAGTAATTTTTGTGCCTTTGTGCTGCAACTCGGAGCACATCTGGGTGTTGCCATCAAGATTCTTGACATAGCTATAGAATGCTTTGTGGTTGTCCTTGGAATTAGTGGTGATTTTGTTTTCATAGCTAGCTTTGGAGGTTCTTATAAGGGATCTCAGCTTCTTACTGAGGCTGACCAGGGAGCTCCTCCACTCATGGGATTTTACTCTCTTTTGCAGCAGTTTCTACTTTCTGTTGTACACCACCAGATTGGCTTCCTTTTTTTGGAGTATAGCGTCTTGGTTCTGTTTGGGATAGCATGATCCATGCACTCGTGTAAGTGCTTATAGATTGCATTTGTATAGGATTCAGCAGTTGTAACTGTATTGTCCATCTGCATGGGTGTCATGAAGTTCACCACTTCTGTCTTAAGAAGCATGAAGTTGGCTTTGGAGAAATTTGTTACTGTGGTTTCCTTAATGGGGGGTGGGGGCAGGATGTGGATATCAAGGGTGATTAGCTTATGGTCAGATCGGACCAACAAGGAGTTCACTTCAGTTGTGGAACACTGGTCACTCATGTTGGTAATGACTAGGTCTAGGATATTGTTGCCCCTGGTGGGGGTGTGGATAAGTTGATCCAGGGCATTGGAGTTTATGAATTCCAGAAAGCGTTGAGCTAAGGAGTTGGTACACGACTAGTTTTCCAAGTTAATGGTGGGGTAGTTGATGTCGCCCATTATTAGGGTGTTTGGTTGAACTGTAATATTTTCTAGTACATCAAGAAAAGAGGAGTGGGAATCCTGGGGCATGGTGGGGGATCTGTAGCAAGCTACAATTTGGATTGCAGTTTTGTCTAGAGTTAGTTGCACTTGGATAACCTCAGATGCATTGTGCTGAGAAACTAGCCTGGAGGTGTGGATATCCTTAATGAATATGGACACACCTCCGCCTTTGGTGTTTCGGTCCAGGTTACATGGCCAAAAAGTGTGGTATGAGTTATAGCCTGGTAGTGCAGATGTGCTCTCTGGAGCCTTGAACCAGGCCTCAGTAACTGCACAGATATCAATGTTCTCCATTTTAAGGAGTGCCTCGAGTGAGTGCATTTTGAGATTTAGACTTCTAGCATTGAGTAGCATTACCCTCAGTTTTTGCTTGCCTGTTCCTGTTATGGTGGTAAATTTGTTATTTGAACCTTGCCTAAAAAAGGCACTATAGGGGCAGCAAGAGTCTTAGCCAGTATCCGGAATCCCAGGGGTGACAGGTGCAGGCCATCTGTGGCAGCAAGAGCCTTAGCCAGTATCCGGAATCCCAGGGGCGGCAGGATCTCACAATGGAATCTCTTATGACCAAAGCATTGTGTTATGTAGTGGCTTCCCTTATGGGTTTAGAAATCTAGGCTCTGTGAGTTGTGACTGTCAATGTTATGAGTGGGTGTTGTCTTGGTAGAGTGCTTTTTGGGCTGCTGAGGATATTTGTTGTTGGTGCAAAGTCTGGGAGACTTTGGGATTGAAGAATGGAACTGCATACATTTTTGTTGACATAATCATATCCAAATATAATGAAAAGTTTGACTCATGTAGAAAAGAAGTGTAACATGGAATCTGCACTCAGATTTACATAAACATTTTGAAAAGAAGCAGGAATGGAAATCAAACAAAAAGCAGACAAAAATCAGGGGGCAGCAAAAAGTGCCAAAATCAAAAGAAAGTATATAAAGAACAAGACCAGAAGGATAGGAAAGGCAAGTAGAACGCCCACATTTATAAGAACAAGTATATAGAACTCCTGGAGCTACTACATGTTGATCAAGGTTTGACTCACAAATGGTTAAGTAGAGGTGAATTTCACCTAAAGATAAAAGGTTAATACTGATAGCTAAATACAGAGAACTATATAGAAATTGATTTATAGAGTCTGTAGAAAAAGTGGAAGATACAGACACACTTAAGTTCTATAATACAGAACTAGAAACAGTTGCACAACATGTTGCTCGTTGCAATATACCTCAGACTATCTGTATAATAAAAGGTATGATTAAATGACAAGGAAGTTGCATTGGGAATTGTGCGAACAGTACAGCATACAAATAGCTGATAAGCATTGTAAACATAAACAAGAAAGAGTTACAGAAAATGAAGAATTTTGATCACATGGGATCATCCATAACATTAGTTAAGAAAGCTGAAGCAAGAAAACCAGATATAGTCGTCAAAGAAAAAAAGAACAAAAGTCACAGTAATCACTAAAATAAATAGTGATCATAGAGCATGTATACTGAGAGACATAAAGTTATAAAGACATACCAGAATATACAAGCAGAAACTAGAGCAGTATAGAATAAAGGTACCCTCATAGTTCCAATAGTAGCAGGAGTAGCCGAACTAATAAAAAAAAGAATTTTCAAGCATACTTAAATATACTGCCAGTTTGTGTAACTCCATATCAACTACAAGAGGCATTTCTGGGTACATTGCAGGTGCAGAGGAGAGCACTCTTGGAAAACAAATATTGAAGCAATACTAATTTCATTAACTTTAACTGTACCCTGATGTAGAAATGGGGTCCATCCAGTTCACAGTATTAGAAACCCAAAACATATGTAGAAATTAAAAAAAAAGAATTAAAATAATGATTGCTTGAGACCACACTGCATTTTTTGTGAGTTTCATCATTCTTTAGTGTTGTGTGACTCTGGGGTTACTTTATGTAAGTTTGGCAGGGAAGCAACTTGCCTTCCATGTTCCCTACATAAAGAAAATATTTTTGATCTGTGCCATTAGCTGGGATTATGTCAGTGATTTCCAAGTAATTGCACTCTGATCCTTCATAGTGGATGACAGTCTGTCAGAGCTGAAACAAATCTGGGACTACTTTGCTTCATAAAACATATTAATATATCAAGGGTGATCAACTCTTCTCACATTGTAATTTTGCAAAGCATCTGCTATATTTACAGATATTGTTTGGCCAGAAAATATATTTATTGTTATATTTTACATTTGGCAACCTCTAAATTTGATTAATGTATCTTTTCTAGAATTACTTTTCTTAGTTGACTTGGATTCATATATCAGATTAATATCTTAAGTCTTGCATGCAGAAAAGCTCTTCACTATGCAGGTAATATGTGCAAATGTGTTTATGCTCTTTTATCATCTGCTTCTACCACCCTTTCATTGTGGCTTATTTTAATAATTGCATTTCCTCATTGTATTTGATAAACTTCTTGAGCGTATGCAGGTTGTCGGCTGACATAAGTAATTGTGGAATAATCCAAGCAACGTCTAAAACTTTCTCTGGTAAATATTTTAGTGCTCTTGTTAACCTGGCTTATACTGAACCTTGAAATCACACTCTTCTTAACCCAGATGTCGATTTATAAAGTAATTAGTTATAAATACATGATAAAGGCTTCTGATCTTATTCTACTGCTTCTTGTTTTCTTAGTCATGAACCGTTTGACAGCCACTGACATTTGCCAACATTTCTTTCTTTCTCTACTTTGGCATTTACTTGTGTAACTTTCATGTCAAATCAAAAATGCTCCCATGCTTTGTTGACTTGCATCAACCTGAAGTACTAGTGATTAAGATTAATCATGAAATGTAAGTGAAAGATCTCTTGTAATAAGCCATTACAAAATCTCAAATATTTTGCATTGAGCTGTACCAAAACCATGCTGTATCATGTTGGGGGCACTTTCTTTAATAACACTGCAGTATCTTATAAGTTGAGTATAACCTTTGACAGCCATTGCATCATTTCAGGAAATCACACAAGAGATGATTTACCTTATGGTTTATGTGTATTAACTGTAGCATTGACTTGGCTTTTCAAATTTGACTTCAGACTTTCTGATTTTAAAATACAGGACTTGAGATTTGATTCAAATACCTTGTTTCTGCTTCTATTCATCTTCAGAGATTTCTGTCTAAGCCTGTCAAGTAACTTTATTACTTCATTAGCGTTGTGTTAGACTGTTGCCTGATAGCTCCTGTTAAATTATTCACACCATCCCGACCTTGAGTTATGTCTGCTACAACTCTTTTGAATACTTCTGCTATTAAAGAAACAGCAAAAGGCAATATAAGCAAATGTCTGCCCAAAAAGGTGTTACAAGCTTATAGTTTTAGTCACATCATCCAGGATTATATGTCAAAACATTTTATTATAGCATCTACTACAGAAAGGTATGTAACACTAGGCATTGATGCAACAATCTATTCAGCAGCCTGCAATGGATAAAGCTTCTTGTTAATCCATGTATTCAGATTTTGGGGGTCTATATAAGTCTGTGTGTGTCTTGCTTCACAAATGTAATCATGTATTTAATCTTTTATATAGTTCACTTTGTTAGACAGTCACTGCATGACTACCATTATTGTTGTCTTGTTCTCTTTTTCCCTGTCTCTGTCTTTCTGTTACAGATTCTATCTCTGGAGAAATGTCAGTGGTATTTCTCAGATAAACAAATTAGTCTTATAAATAAGTCAACTTATATCCGTCATGTTACTAAACTCTGTTGCTTTCTGTTTAAACTGTTTTCACTTGTGCTTATTGCTTACCTGTTTAATTCTCAGTGATATATACCAACATTTATGTTCTGTATAATACAGACAGAAATTTTCCAGGAACTGCCTAGAAAAAAATCAAAAAACCTATTTGAGATACCTGCCTCCTGAACATCTGAACTGTTTTGTGCTTGTGTTCTCTTCATTTTCTTTGCTTTCTTGAACTGCTCACAAGAAAAGTGACCTAGAATATTTATTTTATTATATTTTTTTCAAGAAAGACAGACTGAAACATACTTTTATATTTTTTCTTCTTATACTCAGCAAGCACACTCTAATGGAATTTAATTTATGCTTGGTGTGTCTCATCAGAGTGCGCACTGATTCAGACACAGCATACGGCAGTTTCTATGCTTTAAATATAGACTCTGAAAAATGCCACATTCTGCTCCAGTATAACAAAACTATCCAGCTTAAATACTAATGTTTTGCCTTGAACAGTAACTTTTCCAGCCAAGCAATGCCTCAGTTCTGCTTCTACTTTGTTTGGCAAGTTATTTATAGATTTCAATTGCGTCCAGAAATATTCACCCCTTTTGTTTATCCAGGTAGAGACTCAACACTTTTCAAATCTTACAGCATAGATTTATTTAATTTCTTAAATACCTTTGCTAAATGATTCTGATATTTTTACATAACTCACACATTAACCAAGCAGGTTATGAAGGTTTATTCCTGAATGTCTGTCTACTTCTTGGCATTATCTTGAATAGCTCATGACTTTCCATAGCTCTTTTTCTGTGTCTGTGCTATGCTAACTTTGATCTTTTGTTTTGCATCAGTGTCAGTGTCAGCTTTAAATTTGCACATATCTGGTTTCTTTGTGAAGCATGCTAACTGCCTGCTTGTATTTTCATTTCAACTGCATGCATCTCAGCAGTGTAGCTAGAGCGGGATGAAAGGGGTAACTACCCTGTGTGATAAGTTTTAGGTGTATGGCCATCTGAGACCAATCCTGATTGCTCTTTTTTTTTTTTTTTTTTTTTTGATCAATCAAAAAAATGAGTGCTGTAGTGCTCCAGCAGTTTGCTACACTCTAAAATAAAAAAATATATATTGTTTGTTTTTTTCCTCTACTAAAATCTGAGGAAGTATGGCCAGGGGCAGAGTACAGAAATGGGGCCGGATTTCCTCCTACATTTCAGGATTCCCAGGTACCAGATCATGGACTTCTTTTTTAATTGCCCCTCATCTAAGAAGATGCAGGGGTGGGACACAAAAACAGGATCTGGTTGGCTGATTGACTCCTGCTTTTTAGGGGCACCAACACTCTTAGAGTGAATGCCCTAGAAAGAAAAAAAATTAAATACCTCTCCCCCCAGCAGATGTCCTATGAGAACGATTTTTCTCAAGGGATATAAAAAGCCATTGTATCGTTGAAGCCTGCTTCCTTCCTTCATCTCTTCCCCTTTACCTGTCCCTCCTCCTTTGAAAAGGCAGCATGAATCCTCTTCAATGGTGAAGAAGGAGTGGGACACTATAATGATCTCAGATGTATAGAAAAGGTACTATGAATTACTGGAAGTTAGGGGCCCTAAGTCTTCAATTGTGCCCCTGTCCTTGAAGCATTTTTGAATGCTTTTGTTATCACATTTTTTAACCCAGACTTTCAGTCACTTGCACATAAGAAACCATATAGGTTTTAAAAGGTGCCTGATGGTATGAAATTACAAAACTCCAGTAGCAGTTCCCTCTGTTTCTCTCTCTCTGTCTAACTAAACTCACCAAACTCATCCCTGCATCCGATGTGCTGTCTTCTGATCAAGACAGCTAACACCCTGGCACTTAGGGCCCTTAACTGCCAAACACAAATGACTAAGTATTTATTATCCATTTTGGAAACCTGAATAAGTCTCTGATACTTAGGATTTTGAACTTAATTTGATGGCTATGTCCCATTTTCAATAATACCACCTAAGTAGCCAGATACTCCATTAAATTAAGTTGTGATGCTGCAGAGGCTTCCTCCAGGGCTGCAGCCACTGACTCTGTCATCTGCAGGTTTTCCTGGCTTTGCCTTCAGTCCCACCCTGAAGATGTAAAGGCCAAGCTTTTGGACACCCCTCTTATGCAGATTTTTCCTACAACAGTCTCTAGATACCAAAGGAACTTTCCACGCAAACTCCATAAGAAACAAAAGCCTCCTCAAAAGGATAAGAAACAGACAAAGAAAAAATGTCAAGAGAAATCGCAGTGGGATTCCAAGCCTGAGAAAATCTTTTTTCCAGAGAAACCCACTACTAATGGATTTTCTTCTGCCTCCTCTCTCCCACCTTGGTACAAACATTTATCTTTCCCAAAGGCTCAAATTGTCCCGCCCAGCCTGGGAATACTTTACGTTAGATAAATGGGTCTTGTTTGTCATACAAAACAGTATGTCTATGACTGGCATAGCATTTTACTCTCCTCTGGCACCAGCCATACACTGCAAAATGACACCTAATAATATATAATATATCACAGTCCAAGTTCATGTACATATACCTATCTTAGTAACACAAGCAGTACCCATAATGATGCCAAATGGCTTCCATCAGTGAGCAATTCTCCTCCCCCACTGCTACAACAAAAGGACCACTAAAGTCCCAACCCCAGCTTATGCTGCATGTAGATAGATAAGTAAACCCATTAGAAATGGAAACAATCAGTGTCTTGGATTGCTAGCACTTTGCCTTACATAGTGTTTGACTTTTGAACATTTATTTCATTGTCTGAAGAGGGATACGGAGGGAATGTAATGTGCCTTTTTGCACACATGGGCCTTACACTCTCAGTCTTAATATAGATTCTGACTTGGGATGTTCAGCATGATTTGTTTCCTTTTCTCTCTCATGTGACAACTGCAGCTCAAATTAATTTTCAATACCCTTTTGTTCACGCAGTAATTTAACTAGCAAGCACTTTAGAATTCCCTTACTTCAACCCACCCACTTCTTGTCTTGAATGGACAACCAACTAGTGCTGTGGTTATATTAAGTGAGCCGACAGATTTTTAAGATTACATTGATAAGCAGAGCTGAATAAATTAGATTGCCTAAAAAATGGCTACATTTTTTACAACATGACAGTAAACCTGAAATGTTTTGCTAGAATTTATTAAGATCCTTTTGCCCACAGAGGTCTTCATAGTGTTCAACTCACCATGTAATATTTTAGAGGTTTCATTTGAAAATGTATGACAGTATACTGCCTTTGTTCTGGCAGTATATTGTGACAAGTCTGTCCTATACATTTCTTACCAGAAAGTTCATTTTCATTAGATTCTATAAATGGACAAGACCACTCTTTAAAAAAAATTCTATTTATATAAATGGTTCCTCAAATGTACACCCTAAGGCATAGACCGTTGCAGACATATGTATAACATTTGAAAGATTTTAATAATTAATCACAGGCTTTTAGTACAGAGAGGTCATGCTCTAATATGAAATCATGTCAAACAGGTGGCTGTCTTGTTTAAACTGCATGAACCATCACAGTAATATTTTAATTATAACCATTATGCAGTAGCAGGAATTTATTGAAGACAATAATTTCACAAGTTCAGAGATACACAGTTTGAAAACTGGTTCCATCCAAAGTAAATGCTTTCCATTTTGAATTACTGTCTCCCTCTAACATATTTTCTCAGCATGATTCATTTATCAGAAACCTTTACAGATCGCAGGGGCCTTTACTCTAAAATTCAACCTACTGCTAAATTGTAATATATTTATATAGTAAAACTAAATAATATCTGCAACACAGTGATGACTTAACAAAATATGTGGATAATTGCTATTAAAAAAATGACACAAATTGCAAATGGAACACATTTTTCAGAAAATCAGCATCTAACTAATTATTACTGTCACATAAATTGAAGGTAGTGTGAACTGCAATAGAAATTC
Organism: Protopterus annectens; assembly: GCF_019279795.1. Classification (NCBI taxonomy): domain Eukaryota; kingdom Metazoa; phylum Chordata; order Ceratodontiformes; family Protopteridae; genus Protopterus; species Protopterus annectens. The sequence continues at coordinate 202,200,572 of NC_056725.1, read as the reverse complement.
AATTATGAAAATTATGGTTTGTGACAGAAAGTGAAACACAGGAGGTCTTTTTGGAAGAATGTGTAACTTTATGCATATAACACAGACTTTCCTATTGCCATTTCTGTAGCTCTCACCCTGTTGTGTGCACATGCATACTCAACTAATAAACAGTTTATTCATTGCACTGAAAGAGCAAAACGGTAATGCACCAATAGCACCCCACTATTTAACCACTGCACTAGTTTGTATCCTTCTAATTATGTTTGCATGAGTTTTTCTATAAGTGAATTAGTCATAACTGTCAGACTGCAACATCCCTTTCAACATTACCTTTCTTCCTGTGATATACACTATGCAAAACCAAATTAAGCAATGTAAAGTGAGTAGCAAGCTAGGAGTGGTTTATCTTATCTTCGAACAAATCAGTCTAGAATGAGTATGTTCAAATGTTTTGTTTTGTTTTTTTTACATTGGGAAATATAAACCAAAAGCAAAGGGTAGGTGGCAAGTCCGTCTTTACCGCTGAGTGAGAAGTGTTACTTCCCTCCACTTCTCACCTATATATACAGATTACATGGCTACACAACAGTAAGGTAAAGGAGAAAACAAAACACTATTACACCATCAGGTCATGCAATGTTAATATGGTTGTTGATGAACCAGAACCAAAAGAAACTGGAGAAAACTCATTTGCAGAAACAACCTCCTATAGAAAGAAATAAGAAAAGAAAACAAAACCAGAACTGTGAGTCCTGGAACTCCACACATGTGTACTTGGAGTTCCTGGTACTCACAGAGCTCCAGACTGCTGTGTCAGGCAGTCCGGATAGGGGAGAAAGGCATCTCTGCCCTGCAGCCCAGGAGTCTGTGCGGTGATGGCTGCATAGAACAGAAGGACATCGGACTGCATCGTCTGCAGGCTGGAGCCTCCAGCCTACTCTTGTGGGGAAAACCAGCCAGCCAGGAGAACCGGAAACCAGCCGTTAGCTTCGCGGCCTGAGTAGACTGCTTTTACTGTGTTGCGGGAGAGACTGCTTTTACTGTGTAGCGGGACCAAGGAGACTGGAACTAATTCAGGACTGCTGCTTTTTAGCCTACTCCGTGACTGAGGAGACTGCATTTTGGCCAGAGTGTGTGTGTGTGTGTGTGTGTGTGTGTGTGTGTGTGTGTGTGTGTGTGTGTGTGTGTGTGTGTGTATGTGTGTGTGTGTGTGTGTGTGTGTGTGTGTGTGTGTAATGCCCCATTTGCTATATACTAGAGAGAACACATGGTGGTGGGTAGAGAATACCTCAGGCTTGAACCCTGTACCTTGGGTGCAGGTGGCAAGGGCCTGAACACATGGTGGTGGGTAGGTGGCAAGGGCCTGAATTCCCTACCCACCACCATTTGTAAAATATGTGCAGATTTTTGCCTCATATTTGTTCTGTTCCTCATAAAATCTGTGGTTTCAGTATGTTTGTGTTTCCTTGCAAAGTCAGTAGTGCAGTGGTGCACTGGTAGCATTGCTGCCTAACAGCTACAGGTTCACTGGTTTGATTTTTGGCTGGGGTGCCTTCTGTGTGGAGTCTGCCTGTCCTCTCATCATACAAAGACATGTGTCTGGGGTGTTTCTTCCTGGGCCTCTGCTGAAAATTGGCTTTTGTTCCAAGTCAGACTTTTCTGGTTAACAAATGTTAAATAAATAAAAATGAACAGGCATTTGAATTTCAGACTTCATATTCTTCAGAAAGTACATGGTAACACAAAACCTTTTATTCTAGCAATTTTCTAAGTTTATAACATGGATATTTGAAATTTGTCCCTGTTTTTGGGACTGTATTCCCCCATTATTGGCTTCGTCCAGGTTTTATGTGCTAAGGATGAGAACTATGGTGAGAACTGAATTCACTGAATATGTTTGGGGGCTGTATTTCCCCATTATTGGCTTTGTTCAGGTGTTTTGTGCTAAGAGGTTGACAACTATGGTGAGAACTGAATTCACTAAATGGTAGCCATTTAAGTTTCAGTCTTCCTCTCTTTTATGAAATAGCTGATTTGGCATAGTGGTATGTTGCTCTGCCTGTTTTGCACAGGGTCCCCTGGGTTCAAGACTTGGCAGTGAAATGTATGGTGGTAACACAGCATTTTATTCTAGCAACTTTCCAACATTATAGAAGCAATGTTTAAAATGTGTCCCTGTTTTTTGGGCTTTTGTCCCCTCCCCCCAAATAAATGTTGGCTTTTTCCAGATTTCTTGTGCTGCAAAGTTCAGAGATACAGCTGAGTATCAAGTAGATTTTACAAGGAGCTGAGAGCTGCAGGGGAACAAACGTTTAGTGCTGCTTATGCTGAATCGGCTTGCATTCTTAATAGCACAATAGGTAGTGTACTTGCTTTTGATGCAGAAGGCTGTAGGTTCTACTCCCACAGTAGGTAGATGCATTGCTGATACTGGACTGTGTTGTAAAGGGGGTGGATGCTGTAGTCCTTTTTGGTGAAGATACCTAGTAACTATGAAACTGTTATCAGTTTGCCATCCATTCCCTATTGTGATGTTACTAGCTTATCATTATTTTAATGCAACAAAGGCAATTTATTCCTCAAGGGCAACAGTCACTTTATTTGTAGATGAAACAATGACATATAAAGTCATTTGCTAGCAGCAACCGTTTCATTAGTTGCAGATTTCTTTAATGTGGAATTATTTAGATGACTTTTACTTCTTTAAAGATTGTATATATTTACTGATACTGGTGGACTGTAGAAGTTTGAGTAGACTTTTATGATGGAAATGTTCTGAATTGGGCAGGTTTTCATTATTAGTGAATGCATTTTGTTTCATTGTTTACTGGAAAAATGTTCAAAACAATAAATTTAAAATGCCTTCTAACAACTGTACTGTATTGTACAAGGAATATAATTTAATACAATCAGGAAGGTGTATCAAAGAGCATGTGTATGTTTCATGTTCAAGGGGCCTATGATTTGAAAACAGCCCAAAGTTTATCTTTATCTGCCATTGGCAAAATATATTTTCTTTGAATGTGGGTTTCAGTGCTGTTTCAATGAATGTGAGTTTCAAGGGCATAGAAGTTTTACTGCTAAGTCTATTTTCATTTTGAGACTGCATTGCTTTGTTTAGCAGATATCTATTAGTGTTTGCACTATAAAATGCAAAATAAAACTTTTAAATGAAATCCAAATCATCGCTGAAGTAAAACAGTATGCGCATTACAGTGTTTATGGTAATGGGGCAAAATAACCAAGGAATGGGACATTGGAAAGGCTGCAGGGGGGAGACTACATTCAACCATGATTTTGTGAGGGGGGGAAGAGCAGCAAACTCAAAGACAGCTCCAGCTGAACTATACCTCTTAACTGTCCAGATTTTTGCAGAATGAATACATTTTTGCTTCTTATTTTTGGTTTGTTCCTCATAAAATTAGTGGTTTTCTGCCAAATCATTTAGGAATGAAGTCACTAAATAATGACAGACATTTAGTTTCAGACATCATAACCCTCAGAAAAATGCAAGCAAAAGCAAGACCTGTTATTCTATCAACTGTCTTAGGTTTATACAAAAGCAATCTTTAGTACTGTTTGTATGTTCCCCCAATATATTTTGCCTTGTCCAGATTTCCTGCATTAAGAGGTTGAGAGGTACATGCAAATAAATTGCTTTATAGAGTTAGGAATATCCAAACCTCTCAACTGTCCCCAGTTTTGGTTCACAATGTTGCTCTCCCCCTAATGATCCCTCTGCAAAATTGCAATTTTGGAAGAAAACGTGGAGGGTTTGCAATTATAAATAACTGTAATGGTCAGAGTTATAGATTACTTTTATTTGAGAAATGCATGTAGATGCTATTATTTTGTCAGCTGCTCAAGTTAACAGTACTAATATTAAAAAGGTGTCCATTCTTTGACAGGTTCCCAGCTGTATTGTGTGGCAATTTTATATTTTTGCATCTCATTTTTGGTCTGTTTTTCATAAAATTGTGGGTTTCTGGCAAATTAGTGGCAAATCATTAAAGATTAAAGTTAGAAAATAATGGCAGACATTTGAGTTTCAGATTTCATAACCTTCAGAAAAATTAATACTAATGCAAGACCTACTACTATTCTATTATCTTTCTAAGTTTATAAGAGCAATATTTAAAAACATTGTCCTTATTTTTGGGCCTGTGTCCCACTTCTATGTATGGCTTTGTCCAGATTTCTTGCTCTGAGGTGGAGAGATATGAGTGTCAGAGCCATCACCATCAACCAGAGACATTTCAAATTGTGACATACTTATTGCACCCCACTCCCCATTGTAGTGGCTTTGGATGTGTCCCAGCAAGGCAAGGAGCAGTTATGCAGTGTAAGTGTGCAGAGTATTTGCCCATCCAATGTAGACCACAAGTACAACCATGGCTTTTCATCTGTCCTTGATTTTGCAGAATGTTCTGGTTTTCTATCATATTTTTATACTGTTGAGTTATGCTTCTTATTCAGAAAATGCATGCTGTTGCAGTGCCCTTTCGCTCTGTGTTTAAGTAGCAATGCTTTAATGACCATCAGGTAAGCTTGTTGGAGATTGTAAGATGCAAGTAAGCTTTAATAAGCATACTGTTAAAGAATTACCAACATTGAAAGCCTTTTTGTTGTTGCCATGCAGAGAATATTTACATAATTAGCTAACGTATAAGCCTTAGGTATTGAAATGCATATGACAGTATTTGTAATAAAGGACAGGATTACAGTATTTTCAGAAGCTCATTATATTTGTTGGAGACTTGCAGTCATCTTTGCAGGCTTTACCCGTAAACTAAACAGAATGCCAATATATCATGTGTGGTCCATAACTTGTGCAGTAATCCCTTAAGCAATTTATCTTGAGCTTGTTTCTTGTTTGCTGTTCATTTTTTACTTTGATCATGTCTTCCCCATGAAACAAGTAGATAGTTGTTGTCAGGCAGCAGGTCTCTTTTGAATAAGAAACATTTTTACAAGTGAGGGTATCAAAGAGATTGCTACTTTCAGCATGTTACTTGGTAATTTTATAAAGCTGAATATAAATTATAATTAGAACTGCAGTGCAAGGAGAAGTGGTTTGAGTTGAGTGCTGCTTGTTTTTTTTATACTTGATTTTGACTGGCATTCCAGTAATGTATTTAAAAATTAATTTATTTTTTCATGCCTCACAACCTTTGTGTTTCCATCTAGATATTAAGTAAGTTGTCATGTAGCCGATGCATTGAAATATTTTTTTCTTCTACATTTCATTTTGTCTTGATTGGACTCTCATAATGATGGTTTGGCACCCAGGGCAGCGTATTTAATTAAAGTTCTAGCTGTTGTGGTTTTGAGCATAGCTCCACCCCTTTCTAGTTGGCCACACACCATTTCCATTGGCCTCCACCCATTCATCTGTCTCCTGCAGCCCCCCTTTAATTTGAAGTCACCAGCCACCACTGCAGAATGGGCATTTTTAATGCATAATGTTGTTAAAAGGATGCTTGTCTAAATTTATCTAAGGCCATCAGGCATCCTTTAAAATTATTTTTTTTGTTTCTGTGCTTACTTGCATTGAGGTAATGGTGACAGACATCTGTATTTTTGTGGCTACTGAATTTGTTAGTGCAGGTGATATAAAATTTGCCATTAACATAATAACTAAGGTCACAGCCATAATGAGGCCATTTGGCACCCTGGGTATTTCCCCAAACAGGTGCTCCTTAACTCAAACCCAGGCAGAAAAAAATGGGGAAAAAGACTTCAGGGTGTTGAGTAGTAAAAAAAATAAATAAATAAAGTACTTCTGCTGTCCTGTAACTGTAGTAAGCAGCTTGCTTCAACTGTAACAAGCTCCTTTCTGCAATTGCTACCCATTTCAGACATTGAGCTTCAGTCATAACCACAAATGGGGTATCAGCATTGATTTATGAAGGCACAGTATCCTTGCAGCTTTGTAAATTAATGTGTATAACAAGGGCTGGACTTATGCATAGGAGAACTAGGCAACCGCCTAGGATGCCATGCCACTGTGCTTGTAGGGGTGTGCTTTCCCCATTTATTTATTTTTCAGAGTAGTGTTTCTTTACTCTGAAAAAGAATGAATAAATAGATCATCCCTACAAGGGAAAGTGAAAAATGTACCCTCAGCATACTGAGCATTCCAGGACGTGGTCCTCCAAATAACTTAACATTACTTTAAATATTGTGATGTCACAGGATTACAAATCTTGCAACATTCAAATGTAGATGTGAAGGTGCCTTTAACAATTTCTTTTTCTTTTTTTTTTTTGAACATTGAGGGAGAGAGTCAGGGACATGAAGAAAAGGGTGTGGTCCTGGTAACAAAAATGTTATTAATTGTAAATTAATGCTGACAGACTACCAGATATGTTGAGCAATTTTTTGTGTGGATATTTGAGATGAAAGGAATGGCATGGTGGGAGAAGTGTTGCTACTATATAATGATTCTGGCATGATTCTGGATCAACCAGATATTTTTGACAATTTTATTCTAGGTTTGTGATTTGTGTGGAATGTCTTAGATTCAAATCCTTTAAAGTGTGGTAAATTGTTTCTGTAGACAGTGTAGTCATACCTCTCAGCCTCTTAGAAATCTGGACAAAGCCAAAAATAATAGGGGGGACAAATGTTGTTCTTATAATCTTAGACAATCATTAGAATAACAGGATTTGTTAACATGCATTTTCTGAAAGTTGTGAAGTCTGAAATTCAAAGGTATGTCATTATTTAGAGACTTTAATACTTAGTGATGTCAGAAAACCACAAACTTTACAAGGAACAGACTAAAAGTATGAAGCAAATATCTAACAAGCAAATGACTAAACCAGAAAGTAACAATATCTGGATTTTCTGTGAAAATTTAGACAGTTGAGAGGTATGTGTGTGTAGGTGAAATATTACGTAGCCATCAGATGAGGTGGCTATAACACCTGGGTGAGGGTTGGGTTTGGCTGGATGAAAATAACCCTCTTGTCTTCTGTTCATTTTAAACAGTCACTTTCTGGCTTAGCAAGACTAGTGTGCATTTGTGAGAAATAAGATGAACTGCTTCACTAGACACCTGAGATGCACCGATAGAGAGTGTTGTGGCTGTTTTCTGTGCACAAGAATGACTCACTGGCTGGCTCTTGCTTGCTTATTATTTTGGTTTTGCAGGACTAATGTGATGATGTGAAGCAATGAGCAATATTTTAATGTGTGGCAATAGTTTGTTTGGAACAAAGTTGAAATACATTACACAGCCATACTCTTTTATCACAATCAGACATCTGAACTGGGTATAGAAGTGGCCATAACTGTTTGTTGGGGCTGTCTGGATGAAAGTAACTGATACTACTGTCACTTGGTTGTTTTATTTTCTATCAAGAAAGAGGGCTGTGTTCAATGCAGAATAGACAGACCTTCAGAACTTCTGGAAGGAGGGGGAATCCCACATACCAAGGCTGTATAAGTGCATTTTGACATTGATTTAGTAATCATCTCTGTTGTGAACCTCAACTAGTCTATAACTAGCCCTACTCATAGATGTACAAAGAAGCTTTCACTCTTTTGGAAGTAGAGGATGAGGAGGCATAAATATGACCTCAGCAGCTTAGAGTATGACCTTGGGCATTTAAGTCTTAATGTTACCCAATTTAACAACATGGGGGATACACAAAAAGGGGCTACCTATTTTGAGATGGGCTGTAGGGGGGACAAGTACTTGTTCCCAGATATGACTCATATATCCTCAAAGCATTTGTGTTCAGTTTATTATGAAGTGGTGCTTAGTCAGCTTTGAACATTAAAACTTGGATACAATTAATTTCTTCCTTGAACTAAAATGAAGGATTTAATTTCATTTTTGTATACATGATTTTTGTTCAGGTCATCATTCCATCAAGAGGTTGGGAAAAAAGCTCTAAAATGTACCTGAGAGCCTATATAACCCCATGGCTCCGAGGTTCTTAGCGGCCTGCAGCTTAATTTAGTGGTTGCTGTGTATTCCTGATCAGTTAGGTTGGTTGAAGAGTAACACTGAGTTTCTTCCCATAATTATGGTTTTCATTCAGGCAATCATTGGATGAAAAGATTTATTTAAAAACTCTAAAATACATCTCAGAGCATCTAGAAACCTCATGGTGTAATTCTATTATTTCCATTTCAGTTATTGCAGTGTCGTCAAAGAATACAGGAAAAACACAGTTGAAGACTAAGGCTAACTTTCCTTCTTTCATCATTACTTTTGTTAATCTGGATGAATAAATGTTGTTTAAAGACTCTAAAATGCACCTCAGAGTATTTTACCATGGCTTCTGGAGACCTTGTGGCAACCAGCTCCCCAATATAATGTATTTTTTTTCCTCCATAGTTATCAAATTCCAGTTTTGCTTAGATCGTGTTGAATGAATAAATACTTGCAGGACAAAAAATGAAGATTAAGACAAACTGAGAAAAAGCAGGGAAAAAGGTAATCTAGATATTGTGCAAGCCAGGATGGGGTGACCATGGGAGGGGATTACCATAGAGCCTGATAGCCTATACTTACCTAAGTCCAGCCCTGCCAGTACTGCATGCATGCCCAACAGCACCTGTCAATCTCTTTCTCTAACAGCTGGCATCTTGGACAACTGCTCTCTCCACTGTAGTTATGACTCTGGTTATGTCTAGTCAATATTCACCTTGTTTTTACATTAAAAGTATAATTGACACTTAGTCCATACACCAACAATTTATTCTATTAATTAATAAAAGTGTTACCCATATAACTAGACAAAACATTATTTCAATCCTCAATAAAGTGACATTTCAAAAAGTTTTCATGCAACATTGTGGAAGGTGCAGAATGCCTACTCATTGCTGCAGTATATTGCAAATGTCTCTGACTAGCTAATTAGCAGGATACAGAGAATTACACAGGAAAACATAGCAGTGCCCAATACTATGCACAAATGCCTTTTTCATATCGAGCAAGGTAAAACAATGTTGTTTTATTTACTGGTTTACAATATGTACAAGGTCCACAGGCATTGCTTCTCTTAGGTGATCCCATCCCAGTTAGTGATATCACCTGGTAATTTATGTTTATCTTGTTTGCTGACAGATGTCCAATTCTGTTTCTAGTCTGATAGGCTACCTGGCATACAGAAGCCACTAGGCTCTTGAAAAAACTATTTATTTTTTATTATTTATTATTTATTACAACTTATCTTGCATAGCAACATGAGACTAAATGTGAAGAATAGGTATTTGTACAGTGTAATATTAACTAACCCATCCATGAAGTTTAGAGTAGTGATATTCAAAAACTGAACACAAATAATTTGTTGCTCACTATAAATTTAATACCATAGATGTTGGGATTTAGGAAATTGGTAAAGGAAATTAATTCAGTAGCATCACCCTTCCACAATTGCCAGTAATAATCTAAGGACCTTCTCCACATATCCAGTGAATAAAATGAGAGTTCTCATCCCTGTTGCAAATGATGGCATGTTCAAAAAAGTAAATAAAACACATGAGCATATTTTGCAGCAAATTTTGTTCCAATTGCTTCATCCCCCAAGTTGAACATAATACTGATCATCAAAATATAAACTATTTTTTTCTAGTGCAATTTCTGAAAGCAGCAACAAAAATTCAATAAAAGATAAATCATGAAAATTGTGTTGTTAAACAAATGTTCTGCCATAAGTCCAGCTTCAAGGAGGAGATCTATGTAATGAAACAGAACATCCAGTGCACATAAGTATGTAGTACTGATTATGTAAATATTGTTCTTGAATAATAGAAATTGTGTGGTTTCTTGTAATCATGCTGGAATCAGCTCCAAAAGGGTTTCCAAACATACCTCAAGAAACATTGACAGAGTTTCAGTGATTACACTCCTGCTTGGAATAATAAGTCAACCAAAGGTTTATTTTAATTTAATTTAATTTTATTTATCTTTATTTACTGAGGTAGTGCACTGATCAGTACTGACCAATTTCAGGCTAAGCATGGATGAAATACCAAATATTTGAAATCTAATTAATTGCTTTGCTATATAATGTAATGCAAGGCTTGGAGTAGTAATATTATGGATTTTAGGGACAAAGTATAAATATCATCGGGATACCAATCATAAGATCAACCAAACAAATGACTAAACCAGAAAGTAGCAATACTATAAGATCAAAACAAAACATGATGACATAATAAATAAATAAATAAATAAAACACTTTAAACATTAAACATTTAAACTTTAAACATTTAAACATGCACTATGTATTATCACACGTTACTTACCAACTCACTGCCTCCTACTCCTCACTGTCCAATCTATACCCATTAACTCTGCCATAGACTAAGTTGAAAAGTTGTCAATGCACCTCATATTAACTTTATTTATATTCACTTCCTTTTTTTAGTTTTCCTTTCCTCTTATCTTCAGTACATCTTCAACATTATCTCTGCTAAACATACTGTATGAACAACCATCATATGTTACTACCTGCTATACTTTTAACTGAATGTCTAAATCGCTCTGCTTATGTAAATATCTTATGCAATCATATGTTATTATCTGCTATATTTTTATAAGTGAATGGGTAAACCACAATGCTCATGTAAATGTCTTATGTATAGTATGTTAGCAATTGTTCTGGAGCTTTTCTCCCTGGCCCTCCGCTGAAAACGGAGAGCTCTGTCCAGTTGGACCTCCCCAGTAAACAAATGTAAAATAAAATAAATAATTAATTAATTGTGCAGGACCCCCCAGTCCCTGCTAATTTTATATCTACTACCTCAGAGATTGCACTTCACTGGGGAAAGAGTAAAATCCTGATTCCCAAAAATATTGAAAACTGCCATAAATGCTAGTGCAATTTTACTAAATTTGAACAAATTCAATGTCTCAGACATTCAACCACACAAATGGAACCCCGTCAGGAAATCCTCAATCTGATTCTTAAAATCTGGGTCTGTTAACTTCAGAAGTATAGTTATCATTACTTTTCACAACCTCTGCCCCTCTCTTTTCTACTGTAGTAATAACAGCATTCTCATTAATACTCAGACAGTGTAATGCTTCCAACTCACGCCTTGTTAAACTGTGCCCAAAATTCCTAAAGAAATAGCTGTCAATTCACTGCAAATTGTTAATTACCAGAAAGGCTCATCCAGACTCTGCTACACTTTGCTGTGAAGGAAAGGTTAGTTTGCTGTTATTTTTTGTATTTCTGTATTGCCTTTCTATATTTTGAATACTGTAGTTTGTTTTCTTTACCTTGTGTTTTGCTTGCATTCTGTTTTAACAGCATATTAAAACTTCAAAAGAGACCACAGCTCTCTCTGTTCTGAGTCAGGCAGAATTTTTTCCCTCCCTCCCACCCATTTAAGTTGTCTTGTTAAATACCACTGTCTTTCTAGTTGCCCGCCTCTTATGTTAATCTGACCATATATTTCATTTCTCTCTACTTTCACTGGCTTATGTGAGTAATCACAAAACCATCACTTTTGAAATCCCACCTTCAGTTATTTAAATTTATTGGCCATCCTACAGTATTTCATAGTACCAAAATACAAAAGTAACCACCCCTTTCAGTCCATCTTGCTGTTTTAAAAATAGTAACTCTCCACTAAACCTTAACTTTTTAAACAGGTAAAACTCAAGTTACCTACTTTCATATCTAACTTCTCTAGTGCACACTGCAGAGTGCATTCTTTTCAATCTTACCTTTAAGCATCCCTGTTACTAGCACTTTCTCTAATACCTAAAAGATCATCTCTACTTGACTCCAAGTAGACTTTTCTCTATCTGTTAAACCTAGCACTTGCTCCTACAGTACTTATTACCTTGATACGGCACTCTTATAGATAGCACCCCAAAAGGCAAACCCCCATTTCTCGGTCACCCACATCCCCCGGAATCTCTTTTAAAGTTTTTTTGTGTAGTCCTTCTAGCATGTCGAGGGATCAGTTGCTAGTGTCCTCTCCTGCTCAGCTGGTGAACCTGGGAATATTGAGGCAATGTTACAATTGCCTCATGTACACAGACAACCCTCTCCTCCTCCCACAAAACACAAATACATGTGAGAGATGCAACTATACGGCCAAACTGGAGGCTGAGCTCTCTCAACATAGGACTGGCAAGACCAGTCAGGAGGAGAAGGTTACCACACACACTATAGACCCAGTCTCACATAGTACCATCACAACCTCAAATCATACACATAAACACACAAAGACATACTGGGCTCTGATCAAAAATCTACCAAAACAGCAGAGGCCACCAAAGCAGACACCCAAACAACCACCACCTCAGAACACAACACCTGCAACACATAGACCTCACAGTCAGAGTGTCAAACAGTCACAGCCCTTAAGGCCAAACACAATGCCAGACACACTAGTCATTGGTGACTCCATAGTCAGACACACTGACGTCCCGCTCACCAGACTGAGTAAGGAGAAGGTCACAGTAAGCTGCCTGTCGGGCGCTAGAATCCGCCACATAACGCAAGCACTCAGGTCTCTCAACAGCAGGTACAAATACGACTCAGTCATTGTCCACGCTGGTGTAAACGACCTGAGACGTACCTCCTTGGACTACATGAAAAGAGACATTGAGGAGCTCTCTGATTATGTAGCCCAGGCAGGTATGACCCTGACCTTGAGCAGTATCTTACCTTCACCAAGAATGATGCCACAATACAGAGATAAGATGATCAGCTTTAACAATTGGCTTAAACTCTGGTGTCATTCAAAGGGGATCCAATGTCTGTCTGCCTGGGATGACATGCTGGACAAGCCACGCTGCCAAGGGACGGCTTGCACCTGTCACCCTGGGATTCCGGATATTGGCAAAGGCTCTTGCCACCCCATAGTGCCTTTTTAGGCAAGGCTCAAATTCTAAACCTACCACCCTAGAACACAAAAAGGAAAAAAACTAAGGGTAATGCTGCTCAATGCCAGAAGTCTAAATCTCAAAATGCACGCACTCGAGGCCCTTCTCAGTATGGAGAACATCGATGTCTGTGCAGTGACAGAAACCTGGTTCAAGGCTCCTGAGAGCACCCCAGCACTATCAGGTTTTACCTCTTATCATGCGTTCCGGCCCCAAAATCCGGACAATACCAAGAAAGGAGGGGGGGTATCCATATTCATCAAAGACACCCACACCTCAGGACTGGTGGCAACGCACGATGCATCGGAGACCATCCAGGTGCAATTAACCATAGGCAAGACTGCTCTGCAAATTGTAGCATGTTACAGGCCACCCTCACAAACTCAGGAACCTCACATGGCCTTCCTGAAAACACTAGAGGGGATAAATGTATCACCAAACACCATCATACTAGGTGACTTCAATTACCCTAATATAGACTGGGAACACTACTCAAGCCCAAACACCCTAGCCCAAAAGTTCCTGGAATTCATAAACTCAAATGCCATGGAACAACTAGTCACCATCCCCACAAGAGGAGAAAACATACTTGATCTCATCATCACGAACATGGGAGCACAATGTTCAACACCGGAAGTATACCCCTCACTGGTGAGATCAGATCACAAACTAATCTCGCTGGAGGTCCTCATCCCACCCCACCTGGAATAGAAAAGACCACAGTAAAGAACTTCTCGAAAGCTGACTTCACACTTCTAAAGACTAGTGTGGTCTCCTTTAAGGCCCCCGAGCCGGCGGAAAAGAGTACTCAAGCCGCTGAATCACTTACAAATGCCTTCTACCAGCACCTGCAGGACTGCATGGATAAGGCAATCCCAAGCAAAACAAGGACTCTTTGTACCAAAGGCAAGCGTCCAGTCTGGTGGACCCCAGCCATAAACAAACTCTACAACAAAAGGAGGAAGCTACTACAAGATAGAGCAAAATCCTTAAAAGGTAAGACACCCTTGATCACTATAAGTAAAAAACTAAGAGCTCTCATAAAATCATCCAAAGCAAATTTTGAGAGAAAAATAGCTAAAGACTCAAAAGGCAATCATAAGGCCTTCTTTAGCTATGTTAGAAACCTGGGAGGAAACTCCCAGATATGCTCAGAACTAGTTCAAAATGATGTGAAGATTACTGATCCTACAGACATTGCCAACATACTGGCTGACAGGTTCAGTTCAAACTTCTCCCCTCCCCAAAAGGAGAGATATCTATACCAAGCGATTGCAGCCCCCAAACATCTCCAACTCCCAAGTGAGAACTGCTCTCTCCAAAGCAAAAAACACAGCATCCATGGGACCTGATGGTGTCCTCGGCTGTGTGCTCCACGAACTCAACGAGGAATTAAACCCACAGCTAGGACAGCTGTTTAATCATAGTCTTACCTCTGGATACGTACCCAGGGAGTGGCGCACTGCAACTGTGGTCCCACTTCACAAAGGCGGTGCCTCCACCGACCCTGGAAATTACCGGCCCATTAGCTTGACAAGCCTTATCTGCAAAGCCATGGAGAGGATCATAATGGACCTCATAAATAAAGACATAGGAATTTGCAGACTTTGGATCCATCCCAGTTTGGCTTTGTCAAAGGCAGATCATGCCTTCTAAACTTGGTTGACTTTTGAAACAGTCACCAAAGCCATTGATGAGGAAAGGCAGTCCATACAGCCTACCTCGATCTGGCGAAGGCCTTGATACAATACCCCACTCGGGTATCATTGAAAAACTCATCAGCTTAAATGTTAACCCATACATCACAAGATGGGTTGCAAACTGGCTGAGTGACAGAACCCACAGGGTCAGAGTTGCTGGCGCCATGTCAGACTCAAAGCCTGTCACAAGTGGTGTACCACAGGGCTCAGTCCTGGGCCCACTCTTGTTTGGCATCTACTTTTCCGAAGTACAAGCAAACACAGGAGGGTTATGGCTGACAAAGTTTGCAGATGACTGCAAACTGGGTGCCATAGTAGAAAACACATCTGACACAGATATCCTTCAGAAGGGTCTCACAGAAACGGATAACTGGTGCCAGAGCCATGGCCTAAAGTTAAATGCCAAAAAATGCATAGTCATACCCTTCGGGAAAAACAAGGTTACCCTAGCTACCAAATAGGTGGCAATCCACTGAGCACAGAAGAAGTTATCAGGGACCTGGGGACCCAGGTTGATAGTAGTCTGTCATTCAACACCCATGTAGCTAAAGTAGTTAGGAAGACCTTCTACATTGCCCACCTTATCATGAAGGGATTCTCATCTAGATCAAGGGAGGTCATAGTCTCCCTATACTCATCACTCATCAGACCAATGATTGTGTACAATGCCCCATTTGGAATGTATCTGACCCGACACTTGCAGCAGCTGGAGAGGCCACAAAAGTTCCTCACCAAAAGGATAAAGGGTCTCAAACATCTGTCCTATGTTGCCCGACTGAAAGAACTCCAGCTCTATTCAGTCGCTTACCGCTTGCTCAGAGGTGACCTTTGCCTAACATACAAGGCCATGTCAAACCCAGATTTGATGAATATGCTTCACCTCAAAAAATCTAGATCCGTCAGGGCCACAAGGGCGGGAGACTTAAACCTTGACACGGCTATTAATAGGACGTGCTGGAGGGATAGATTCATCACCCAAAGACTCCCTATGCTGTGGAATAAAATCCCGGTATATGTGAGGCAGAGCACCTCGCTGGCCTTGTTCAAGAGAAATCTTGACCAATGGATGGGAGATCGCAGATATACCCCAGGGATTACCTCAGTGTCACTGCTCAACAGAGGCACAGCAAAATAATGGGTATAGTTCCCCATACTAAAGGGGTGGCGTAAGCCACAAAACTATGGGCTAGGCTTGTAAATGCCCTCGGGCAGATAGCCTAGTATGAACCTATGAACCTATGAACCTATGAACATTCTTCAAGCAACTTAATTGTTGGATGGTATTGCAAGCTGAAATTAATGTCTGAAAAGAGAACTTAACTCTGTGTATTCAACGCCCTCATTGATTTATTATGGAAGTAGTATATAAGATTTAGACATCTAATAAAATCTGAATGCAAAACATCTTGCAAGAAACAATTGAATTATTTACTAACTGCACTTCAAGCTGAACATGATTTAAAACCTTGTGAAAATAAATAGCCACCAATCCTTTCTGAATGCATTCAGTTAGGTCTGTTCCTTTTTATTTTATTGGTTTGGACAGTGTTTATTACCCTGTTATTTACACCTAAAGGGGTAGCAGATCTGCTAGGTAAAGCACTGGTACACTTAACAATAGGAGAGGGAGCCATAAACTAATTTTTGTGTCAGTATTTGATGAATATTCAGCAGCTGAGTCAGAACACAGAAAGCAGCCTGAGTAAGCATACCATTTAAGTTTGGACCTAGTTTTATTCCTGCCCACTGCTGTAGAGGTGCTAAAGTATACAGACTGTTTTTGTTGTCTCCATGTAAATGTAAAATTTCCCTTACATTTATTAATATATCTTTTTTACCTTTTTTATATTGCATGCCTCAACTTCTCTATACAGCTGTTTTACCTTTCTAGATAAATCATTATATATATATATATATATATATATATATATATATATATATATATATATATATATATATCATAGATTATCATAATTAATGTGCTGTTCAAATCTAGAAACAAAAGCTGAATATTACTTTAATTTTTTGTAGAAGCAGTACAGACTCCTGTCAGAAGTCAATAACGCATTGCATAAAGAACACTGGAAGTTATCTGTTATATATTCTACAATTTAGAAATAAATCAGGGCTGTATTTGCTCACACTTGGCTCCAGTTATACCCAAAGCCCACAAAGAACCATTTTGCACCAACGGTATTGTTGTTGACTATAATAGGAAGATAATAAAGCTGAAAAAAGTAGATTCTGAAGATAAAGAAAAATTTGCAAAGATGAAAACCCAACACAAAAATTAATTGAAAGAAATAAGAGAGTATGATGGTTGGTTTTTAGAAAGGTCACACGAGTAATAACTGACCTTGAGCAGCTGAAGGGTAAGTCAGAAAAGGGGATGGATGCTGTGTCCAAAGGAGTGTTTGATTCGCTGGAACAGATGTAATTATACGTAAGGAAATGTGTGCCCTAACTGAACAAGCTAGGGTAATACAGAAATATGAGAAATCAGTATTTGATAACAACTGGCTTAAATAAGGGATAAAAGGAAGTAAGTAAAGGAACCTCGGACTCCAGTAATAGGGAATGAAATAGTTTGAATGCAATGCTCTCTGCATGACAAATCCTTGACATGTATATGTAGTACAAAATAGGAGTGAAAGGACTTGATGAAACATTACAAAGTATGCAGAACAAAAATGAGTTACCAGAAAGTTATTGAGACTCAGTGTGAGACACACATTTTAATCTCTGAAAAACAAAGAGTTCTAAACAGATATGAAATGGAAAATAATGCAACTCAAGACAAAAGTAAGTCTGACAATGCAACAATGCTGGTGTGAGCTACAGGCAACATGTTCAAAAGAATGGAAATAAATTCTGTGTAAATTGAACTCTACAATAATATATAAGCTGAGGAAGCCTTTTAGCTTCTCATATGGTATATCCAGCAAACCCTTTGTAGTCTTGGTAAATCTGTACTAAATACTTTTACATTTCACTTTGTTTTTTTCCCTTAAAACATAAGTTATTAGTTTATACATTTATTTCAGAACAGGCATTAAAAATGAAGTCAGCAGTGAAACATTACTTTTTTCTATCTTTAAGCTACTGCTGAAAAAAGTTTTTGTTATTCTGACATCCAATTACATACATACATCTCATCTCTTAGCGCAAGAATTCTGGACAAGCCAAATCTATTGGGGAGGCTCAAAATTAGGGGTAGATTTTATATATATATATTACTCTTACAAGCTTACAAACCTGCCAGAATAACATCCATGTTCTGAAGGATATTAATTGTGAATCTGAAATGTCATTTATTGACATCAGAACAAATTGCAAGTAAACTACAAATTTTATGAGAATCACATCAAAAATATGAAGCAAAAAATGTGGACATTCTGCAAAATTCTGGACAGATGAGAGGTATCAGAGTACAGATATTAATCAGATAGTATCAGACTGAAGCATAAGGCCTGTAGACATGAGGATCAGAGAAAGAAATGTTTCACTAAAATGAATGAATCCGTCACATGGACTCGCATACCCAAGTTACTTCTAACTTCTTAAAGTTATATTCTATAGAAAAGAAAAAAATAACACCATCTGGTCTTCCTTATGCGCTGTATACTTTGGTTTTGTAAAACTCACAGTACTTTATACTAGTGAATCATAAAGCCAGCTCATATGGCACATTTTAAAAGTATCAGTTGACTTTATACATCAATACTATGCAGAGTTTTTGTATTAAAATGCTTTCTTGATGAGTCTACTATAATGATTGTAGTAGTACTTACAGTTTTGATTTAATTCCACACCTCTCTCAGTATCTGCAGTTGAAAACAAAGCTTCAGTCAAGGAACTGTCAATAAATTTTATAGCAGAATGCAGATATACAGTTCTCATGTTAATCTGTCACTGTTCTTGCCTTCATGGTTGTTTCATTGACGTAATACCAGGCTGTGTGGTTTTGCCATAACCATTTCCTGGTTTGCAATTATTTTCCCATTCTTCCTGTTAATTTTCATCTTTTATGATGTTCTGTCACCATGTAATTCTTTGTGGAATGCCCTCTGACCTTTGATGTCATGTAAGTGATTTCTCTATGTCTGTCAGCTCAGTGTGTGAAAATTATTTTGTAGACTGGTGTGTTTTTTACAGTGGTAGCAGTGGTGTCCAAGTTGTTGTTTTAACTTCTGATGTTGGAGTTCTAAGTCCTTACAAGATGACCCTTATTTCAGTTCAGCAGGAAGGTCAGATGACAGAGATGTTGATATGGCTGTAAAACATCCTCCATACTATAATGAATTTATTTTGCTGCTGTTTACTAAATGAAATGTGTGTGCGTGTGTGTGTGTGTGTGTGTGTGTGTGTGTGTGTGTGTGTGTGTGTGTGTGTGTGTGTGTGTGTGTGTTTGTATGCATGTGTATATCCATCCATCCATCAATCCACAACCCCTTTTTCCCATTTTTTACACATGGGGTCGGGGTGTCACTACAACACTGGCAGTCATCGAGAGTCAAGTTTTGCACTTCTAGGTGGCTAACATATATATATATATATATATATATATATATATATTATATATATATATATATATATATACATATGTACACACACACACACACACACACACACACACACACACACACATATATATATATATATATATATATATATATATATATATATATATATACATTTTTTTTTTTTTTTTTTTTATGGTGACTGCATTACTTTTATTCTGTGGTCATCCTTAATTGTTATCTCTGTCAGTTCACAGCTGTGTACTGTTGTTTTTGGTAATGTTTGGAATGGAAGTGGTAAGTCTCTGGGTAAAGTGTTTTTGTCTGTCATGTAGGGTAGGAAGTTAGTGATTTCAACAAACACAAGGTGTTTTTATGGGTGCAGCTTGTGCCCCCACGTTTGCGAATTTAGTTTTGGCACAGTGGGAGGATAGCTTCATCCTACATTCCAAATTCAACACCTGCTGGACATTATACCGTCGATTTCTGGACGATATTGTAATTTTTTGGACAGCAGGTTATGATAAATTTAGTGAATTTATTGAATATATTAACAAATCCACTAATTTTCTTAAATTTACCCATAAGACTTCAATTGATACGTTGCAATACCTGGATGTGGAGATCTACAAGTTGAACAATAATTTTGAAACCAGAATTTATAGAAAAACTACCTTCTGTAATTCCTTTCTCCACTATAACAGCGCACACCCTTCACATTGTAAAAAGAACATAGTGAAAGGACAGTTTGTCAGGGGTTGTCGTATGACTAGTTTGGAGTCATATTTTGTTAATGAATGTGCTTTTTTAGAGATTATGTTTAAAGAAAAAGGTTATCCTGGCAATTTTGGTGAAAATATTAGGATGGAAGTGGAGAAAGGTAGAAGCACAAAATTTAGACCTATTAAGGGTGTTACATCCGAGTTTTTACCTGAAATCAGGGATAGAAATAATAAAGTTACCTATAATGAATACCAGCAGGCCTTGGTATTGGAATACAATGCTTCAAATTTCAAGGTCAGGGAGATCTTTCAGAGAGAATGGGATAGATTTGTGTCATTTACAGACATAGATGAAATATTACAATTAAAGCCAAAGGTAGTTTACAAAAATTCATTTAATATGAAGAAAATCTTCGAGATAAATAGTAATGTAGAAAATACCAAGTATTGTGAAAGTATACATTATATAGGGGGAAGAAAGAAAATGGGAACTTTTAAATGTGGAAGTTGCCATCAATGTGAATATATTATGAATAAAGGGGAAATTCATTTAGAAAGTAGAAATAGATGGATTAGAAGTAAGGGGAACTTTTGTTGTGATACAAAAGGATTAATTTACCTTGCATCATGTCAAAAATGTAAGTCATTTTATGTGGGTAAAACAGAGAGAGTATTGAGGAGACGTATTTATGAACACCTTTACGAAATTTCAAAAGCTAAAGAAACAAATGCTCTATACAAACACTCTAGGGAATGTGAAGGGTATAAATTCCTCTTTTTTGTATTAGAACAAGTCAAGAGAGACATTAGAGGTGGCCCTTGAGAGGAATTGTTAGAATATAAAGAACTTTGGTGGCAGATAACTCTGGAAGCAGTGAAAACACCTGGTTTAAATGACCATATTTCTCTTTTACCTTTATTAAAACTAAGGGCTGCCAAAGTGTAAAGACTGTTATATGATCAATATGCCAGCAGATGGCGCCAATCTACTTGAATACATTGATTTTTATATGTCAAACAAATTTTTATATACATATATATATATATATATATATATATATATGGGTCCATATGACTTCGTCGACAGTTCATTTGATTGACACTCATTTGGTCGACAGTTCATTTAGTCGACAGGCAGATTTGCCCCCTTCCCCAATGTTGTGCAACCCTGCAGTTGATATATATAGTTAGGGGTGTGGGGCACAGCCCCCACATTAGAGGTCTGGGGCGAAGCCCCCCACCTAAAATGCCTGTCGACCAAATGAACTGTCGACCAAATGAACTGTCGATGAAGTCATATGGACCCATATATATATATATATATATATATATATATATATATATATATATATATATATACTTTTTTAAAGGTTTAGATCTTAACAACCAGGTATGATACATGCAATTTTAACAATATATTAACTATCAATTTTATGAAATTTATTTAAGATGTATTAAGTGAATTCTACATTTTTTTATTTAATACTTATATGTTTAGTGGTGACATTACATAAACTTGCTAATTAATATTCATGAGCCTTTTGGGAGAGCCTGATTAGTGTGTTCAAATGTTTTTTTATGATGTTTATTGGTTAATGTTTTAATTTTTAACTATTTAAGATGTAATTTATGGAATTTTGTGTTATCTGATGAAGTCCAAGCTGTATGTGGACGAAAACACGTATTGTGAATGAATTGCGTTAATGCTGTTTGTGGATATTTAATAAATCGTGTGATTTTTGCAAGCTGGTCGGAGTGCCCCTCTTTTGCCTACTGCGCTCTTTTGGATTTTGGAGTTGCTTTTTGAGTGCATTTTTTCACAGTTTTCTGATGTAGGAAGTTAGTGAGCAGTAGGCAGCTATCTGAAAACTAGCTATGGATATAAAATTAGGAATGAGCACTGTAATGCTTTTCACAGAAGCCGTGCCTCACAAATTATTAAACAGAAGCAAACATGCTCACGTGTACATACACAATCACATACACGTACACATACACACAAGCTGACCTTGAGCAAAGGAGTGAAATTTGGTGCATTATTTCAGTTCTAATGTATGTAATATAACTTTTTTTTAAGAAAATGTAGTAAGAAATTGTAGGACAGGTATGTAGTGCAGTTTACAAGGGAACAAAGGCTTATTCTGTAAACTGTTTGGAAGGGGATAGAGAGTGGGTATAATGGTAAGTGCTATGAGTAGATCACAGTGAGAGAAAGTGATGTGCACATGGGAGTTATATGTGAACTATGCAGTAGTACTGTGTTAAAGCTCCATGTGTGAGTATGAAAACCCAGGCGTGACATTCTGCAGTATTCCGGACAGCAGAAAGACATGCACAGCACAACTGACATTGTATCTTTGCTTTGATGCCTGAAAACAATGAATAAATGAGTAGCTATTCCCACAGAAACAAAACCCACAGTTAATACCATTTTTAAAATTGAACTACAACATGCATGAAGTTATTGGCCATAAAATATACAGCTGCAACCTATTTCACCATTGCACAAACCTAGCAGTAACTCCTTGAAAGATAACACTGTACAATAAGAAAATGCCCACTACCATACTGATTTAGATTACAAAACTGAATATGGTAGGTAATGCAGCTATTGAAATGCATGTAAAACAAAACTGGAACAGATAAAAAAG
Organism: Protopterus annectens; assembly: GCF_019279795.1. NCBI lineage: Eukaryota > Metazoa > Chordata > Ceratodontiformes > Protopteridae > Protopterus > Protopterus annectens. Next base: position 202,178,131 of record NC_056725.1, on the reverse strand, counting down.
TATGCCAAATCACTTTAAGTCAAAGCCACTTTCTGGCTGAAAAAAAGTCAGTGACTGCTCTTAGTTGACTGTAATGCACTGAACAATGTCAACACTCTTTTTCTGGGATCTCCTATAACTACCTTATGTTCTTCCTGTATGACTGTATAGCAACACCCTGCTCTATGTAAGATCTTGGTCTTTGATGTTGATCAAGTAGATGTGTGACTTATGAACAAATTTTTGATTTAGTGTCGCTCTGTCTTATTCGCTTTCCTTTAGTAGTGACATTCTCCCGTCAGTTAATTTACAGTGTTTCTTTTGTTTACACCTTTTCTTTTAAGGTTCCAATAATTGAAAAGGGAATGTAGAAAAGCACATTGTATGTGTGGCACTGTTAATTAGTGTACCAATCTGTATATGGTACAGGTTTGTACATAAAACTCAGAGTAAGTCAGTGCCCCCAAGCATTGCCTAAATACAATTGATATAATAGCGTGAGCTGTCACAAAGCACAGTCATAATTTCACAGGACAAGTTCAGGATAAAATGCTTAACTTAAGAGTAGACATTGAAAAACATTCATAACAAGCCTTTACATTTATTACATGACTATGTTCAAATACTGAGTCCCTCAGCTTGTCAGTGTATCACAGAGTGATGTAAAGTATGACAAATGAAAAAATGAGGTCCATTAATTTTTATATGATATGCATGATTCCACCTGTTCATCTTATACCTTATCTAGTTCTCATGACTTCCCCCTCAAAAAAAAAAAACCTGTAAAGACAAGAACCTGGCCATAGACAAACTGGCAGAATGAACACTGAAGTTTAATAAAAACACATCATTATGTACTTCATAAGACCATGTAATAATAATACCATTACTAATAATAATTATTATTATTATTACTATTATTACATAAACAACAAGTTCATATTTTCAACTCCAAGAGAAGATATTGAATCCAGTATGACATATAGCTTCACAGGTTCATAGGCAAAGCACTAGGCTAGCTGCCCTTGCTGGCCATTTTAAGCTTAGTCAACTTTCCTTTTTGTGCTCAAAATAACCTCTCCCATTTTGTTACAGACTGGCCTTACTAATCCCATGATTAATAGTTATATACTACCCCAAGTACGAATAACTGGGAGGGTGGCCTAATGTTTAAGGTATTTGCCTTACAAACACAAGGTGCATGGTTTGAGTCACACAAGGGATAATTGGCTAGGCTCAAAATAACTTGCAAGGGCAGTTAGCTTAGTACTAACCTATAATACCATAGATAATTTGAAGGGACCCATGCATGGGATAAAACATTTAGGAGCTGCCTCTGGCCATTAGTAGTCCAGGGGTACATTTTCTGTTTCCCATCCATAGGTCTAGGTTACAGTTGAAAATGGACAGGGATGAACATTGTTTTATATGGATGGGGAGTCTGCTCCAGAGCAGTGGCATCCTTTGCGAAATATACTTCTTTCTGCAAACAGTTCTGTTGATGTTACAGAAGAGGTTTAGATTCATAGACTGAGCATTTCTGATGCCATTGTACTTATTGATGTGCAGTAAGTCCATCAGTAATGGGTTGGAGGATGCCTTGTTTGCTGGACACAGGTCACCTTTTATTAGTCTGTAAGATACTGAGTATAGTGACAGGGCTTTGAGTCAGTCCATGTAGGACATGTTTTGTAGACCTTGTATTCTTTTAGTAAGGTGTTTCTGTGAGTGCTCCATTTGTTCCATATGTCTGGAGAAATACATGCCAAACAGACATTACATTCAATGACTAGTCTAATGAGGGCTTAGAAAAGGGGGACAATGACATCCCTAGATCTAGACATAATCCATTTCTTTATAAACTGTGCAATATAGAATAACCATAGACACGTGTTTGTCAAAAGTTAGGCCACTGTCCACATAAGTTCCAAAACCCAAGCAAAGTTGTCAACTGTTAGAGACATATTATCAATGTAGTATTTCCCTGGGGTTGATGACTTCCCAAAGGTTACAGTAATGCATTTTTTGGTGTAAAGTTTCAGACCATGATTTTATTTTATTTATTTTATTTTATTTTATATTTGTTAACCGGGGGTGTCTGACTGAGCCGAAAAGGCCCTTTTTCAGCAGAGGCCCAGGGAGAAAAGCTCCATAAAGAAAAATTACAGACACATTTAGTTATTTAGACATGATCAGTATACACACAAATTACAAGAGACATGTTTTTACAGTGGTATGCGGCACATAAACAGTTACAGTGGAGAGAACAAACAAAAAAATATTAATTTAAAAAATAAAGGTAATTAATAGATTTGTGGTGTACAGCTGAAATTTGGAACATAGGTAGAATACATACATAGTACACAGGTACAGTACATACATTGTAGATTAGCCAGTGTTTGTGAGAATAGTTTTCAATCTTAATCAAGTACTCTAGGTTTAGTATGTGTACCTTATCTGCTTTCACTAGCCTGGGGAGCAATCATGGCACTGCCAACTTTGCTTGAGATGTTGCCTCATGAGGTCTTTGGATGATGTGTTTTGAATGCTAGTAGGGACAGAGTTCCATTTTTTAGCCACTGAACTACTATATAGTGCATCTCCAAAGCTATTGTAGCTGTTGGTGACTTCTAGTAGTAGTTTGCTTGATGATCTAAGAGGCCTTTTGGCTGAGTGATGTTGTACTAGGTTTTTGAGGGCAGGACACTTATTGGGGAGGTAATAAATAGAATGACAGAGGCAGAGCTGATTGTAGGTTAGGAGGTTGGGCAGTTCAAGCCAGTGGAGCTGTCTCAAAGCAGTACAGTAATGAGTTCTATATGAGCAATTTGCAGCAAAGTGGGCAATTCTGTTATAGCAGGCTTCCATTTTGCTTAGTTCAGTTTTGTTGAGATTAGTCAGAATGGGAGATGCATAGAGTAGGGTGGATAGAAGTTGGGAGCGAGCAATGGCTGATCTTGTGTTGTTGGTAAGAAATGGTTTGATACGGCAGAGTGACCCCAGTTTGGCATGTACTTTTTTAATAGTTAAGTTGAGATGACTACCAAATTTTAGGAGGTAGTCTATGGTTATTCCCAATAGCTTAGCCTGTACCACTGGAGCGATTGGAGTAGCATTTGTGGAGTAGATAGTGAATTGACTGTTATCCGTGTTTTTGTTAGAGCTGGTTATAATCATAAGCTGAGTTTTCTTTGAAATGAGGATAAGTTGGGCTTTGGTAAGGTAGTTTTCAGCGTCGGAGAATGCTAGTTGAGTTGTTTGCAGGAGAGTGGGAATGTTTTGTGCAGCACAGATTAAGGTAGTGTCATCTGCATACTGAATTATAGATGCATGCTGTGTGGAGGTATGGAGGTCATTTGTGAAGACTGTGAATAGTAGTGGTCCTAAGGTAGAACCCTGTGGGACTCCTATAGTTATGGACAGCTGAGGAGAGAGAGACTTTTCCCATTTCACAGCTTGGTACATGTCAGTTAAGTAGCTTTGGAACCAGGTAAGAGTGGAATTTGATAGATGATATTGGTTTAGTTTGTTTAGCAGGATTTGGTGTGAGACTGTGTCAAATGCTTTGGGAATATCCAAAAAAAGAGTTGACACTTGTAGGCCTTCATTTTTTAGACGGTTTACTGTGTCTGTGAAACAGGGGAGGGCTGTAGTGGTACTATGGGCAGGTCTGAAACCATGCTGAGTAGGTGACAGGATGTTGCTGTCTAGGAGATAGTTTAGCATCTGGGTATGGATGCATATTTCTAGGATTTTGGCCAGGGGGGAGAGTAAAGCAATGGGTCTGTAGTTATTAAGTTCAGTGGAGGTCCCGCCTTTATGTATGGGTGTAACATAGGATATTTTCCGGAGTTTGGGCACATAGTTTTCAACAATTGATCTGTTTATGAGAGTGGAGACTGGGATAGCAATAGCATCTGCTGTGAGTTTCAAGAAATAGCTGGGGAGTAGGTCGGCTGCTGTTGATGAGGTTTTTAGTTTGGAGAGCATGCTTTTGATTGAAGTGTTGGAAACTGTTTTGACGGTAAAGCTTGTATTAGTGTTATTTGTGTTGGGGGGGATAGTGAGGAATGCTGTTGATGAGGTTTTTAGTTTGGAGAGCATGCTTTTGATTGAAGTGGTGGAGACTGTTTTGAGGGTAAAGCTTGTATTAGTGTTATTTGTGTTGGGAGGGATAGTGAGGAAGGAACTGCCCTGTGATACTAAGGATAGAACTGAGTTCACAAAGTGGGAGTTGAATTGTGTTTCGATGGGAACTTTAGTGTCAGGGGTGGTTGGTTTGGGGGTAGCCTTTTGGGTGGATTTTAGTAGCTGGTTTACATTTTGCCAAAATTTTTGAGGGTTGTGTTTTTATTTAGTTTGTAATGTTGTGTCGTAGGATTTTTTGTCCAGCCTAATGCATTTTTTTGCATGGTTGTGCAGTTCTTGGTACTTAGTTAGGCTTTGTGTTTCTTTGTTTTTTTTGATAGTAAAGCCAGGCAGTGTCTCTGGGCTTGAGGATTTGTTTGGTTTCTTTACTGAGCCAGGGGTTTGTAGAGGTTCTAACCCTGATTTTGCACAATGCAGCGACAGTGTCTAGGTGTTGTAGAAATGTTTTGTTGAAATATGCTACAGCCTGGTCAAGTGGGAGGGTTTTTAGGGGGGGGCAGTCATAGTTACAGAGTAAAGTGTTGAGGAGCTCAGGAGAGAATTTTTTTGTGTTTCTAGTGGATATATAGTTAGTGGTTTTGCATATGCTTGTTCTACTACGTATAAAGTATATTATGTTGTGGTCACTTAAGGTGTCTGGGAGACTGCCTGTGTGAGGGTACAATGTGGGGTTGTTAGTCAGTCAAGGATGGATTCCCTTTTAGATTTTTTATCACATCTAGTTGGAATTTGGACTAGCTGCTGGTAGCCATGGAGATTTATTAGATTACTTGGTGGTTCTGATATACAGGTGAACCAATCTAGGTTGAAGTCCCCCAGAATAAGGGTTTCTTGTGAGTATGTGGAAGAACACCAGGATAAGAAGTCTTCAAGGCTAGCAGGTGTATTACCAGGTGGAATATAGATCACAATTGTGGTGATGACCTTTTTAGGGTGAAGTTGAAGTTGCGAGATAAGTATGTCCCAATTATTGGGGGAGGGGTAGGAGTTTGGTAATTGACGGACAGTTACGTTGGACTTGTAGAGTAAGGCAGTTCCACCCCCTTTACGAAGTGGTCTGTCTTGTCTAATGATATTGTAGCCAGTAGGGAGAACTTCTGAGTTAGCTTTGTTTTTATTTAGCCAGGTTTCTGTTAAAGCAACTATGTCTGGGGAGTAGTGTGCTATTGTGGCCTGGAGTTCAGGTATTTTATTTTTGATACTTCTAATATTAATATTTAGCATTAAAAGATGGTTGGTTTTGCTGCTGTTTTTGATTTGCCCAGGGATGAAGAAAGTGGGGGTGTTATGTTCTGACATTTGTGTTGGAGCAGTTTGTGTTGGACAGGATGGATTTGGGCCTGGGTTGGGGTGGATATCCCCACTTATGGTGAGCCTGGAGTTAAAATGGTTATACAAATGTTGGAGTTTGGTGAGGAGTGTGAGAAAGTATTGTGTTTTTTTGGAGTAGGAATGAGAGCATATGTGTTTAATTCTGAATTGGTCCGTTATGTAGTTCTTGAATAACTGTGGGCAGATATTATTATAATGTATGTTGTCTGTATACGAGAGTGCATAATGCAGTATTGTGCTACTAAGTTTAGGGATATTGCTAGAGTGATAACTTGTGGTGTTGTAAAGAATTATGAGAAGACAGACTAGACTTAGTTGTGTGATAGTCATGGTTATAAAGTTATAAATTGTGGCACCAGTTATTTATTTGAGATATTTATTTGATTATATCATTTACCAGTTCAGAGCTAAAGAAAGACATATAATTTTCCCCAGGCCTATCCTGTTATAGAAAGAATAACTCAGTAATCAAAATTGACATAAATAAATAAATAATTAAAACAAAAATTAGGGCAATTTAATTATAGCAATATAAATCCACTATTTATGAACATGCACTCATTTATAGCAGTCTCGGTTCATTTTGTAAAGCAACAATAACTTCACAGCAGTTTATTCATGATGCTGACAAACAGTTATACATCCCGTTAAGGAATCTTCCCCCCAAATCCCATTTAACAATTAAGAAAGCATTCTGATTGTTTTGAAAGATGTTTTGTCTCACACAGCTTCAATGAGTCACAGTATAAACTCTGCAAGAAAAAGGTCTTGATTAATCTATATTTCATGTTAGCCCATAGAGGCATAGCGCAACATGTGAGAGGCCATGAGATGTTTTCACTTTAAGCATTTATTCCATACTGAAGATCCAGACCTGGTCAAATGGCTCATTACCCATACTAACTATTAACTTAAAGAGACAGTACTGGCATACTAAGTATAAAGCATCCCTGTTTTGTTGAAGATAAAAGTTCTCTCTAATTACAGCACACAATTATACAAACGTCTATCTATCTATCTATCTATCTATCTTTCTATCTATCTATCTATCTATCTATCTATCTATCTATCTATCTGTCTATCTATTTGTTTATCTAGTGCTTTTTTATGGTAGATACAGCAGTACAGCTAACACATGTCAAAGGGAGCAGCTGCCCTGGGGACAATGTGGTAGGGGATGCAATCAATAAGTGAGAAAGTGGTACTAGCATTCATTTATGAAGCATAAGGTTATTGGTGGTTCATAAATGAATACTGATACTGTCATTTTGAAGTAAAACCTATTGTGTGCTGCTATCTGTAGCAAGGAGCTTGTTACCCTACAGGAGAGAAAATACTTTTTTTTATCAACTACCAAAGACCTGTTTTTTTTTTTTTTTTTGTTCCTCAGCTTGAAAAGAATGTTTCTTTTTTTGGTTATCAACTTAAGTACATTAATACTTGAATAAAATCTAAATGTAATAAGATGATAGAGGGGAATAGTCTACAAATAGATAATCCAGTGTATATAGCTAATGAATTTAATAGGCTCTTTAGTAGTTACTCAAGTTCAACCACTGGAGTTAATTTTGAGGCATATGATTATATAATGCCATCTAAAGACACTTGTCCTGTTATACCTATGGGCTTGGTGTTTAAATCACCCAATAAGGTTAGGAAGGATACAGTTATTAGGCCAGATAATATTCCACGAATTTTAATATTATTTTTAAAAACTACGCTAATACCACTTTTGAGTAATTAATATCTTTAGTGGTATTCTAAGGAATGGTTATGTGCCAAACATTTGGAAAATGTCAGTTATTGTGCCTATATTTAAAAATGTTGTTACCACAAAATATACACCAATTAACCTGACTCCAATACTGGTAAATGTTTTGAGAGATGTATATTTCAGTTACTATCTTCTCCTGGTTATACAAGAAAAAGCTTGGATACTAATCAACACAAGTTCTTTCAGGGTAATCGACCTTGACAAGCTTGGTGGATTTCTAAGCCCCTGATTAATGATTTAAGGCTGTCAGTAGAATAGTATATCTAGATCTTAAGAGGGTATTTGATTTCTTACTGCATTCAGAAGTAAACAACAGCTATGTGAGCTACATCATTATATGATGGATTCAGAAGTGGTTTGGTGATGAAACTCGATGCACTGTAATTAATGGTATTTTTTCTGATTTCAAGCCTTTTAATTAGGTTGTATTGCAGGGCTGTGTTCTGGGCCCCTATCTTTTTATAACATAATCATGGTCTCTATTCCTATCAGCAGAAAATGTTGATTAAATAAGTTTGCTGATGACTGCAAAAATGGATTTGTGGTAGTCTCTGACAGTCATTACAGTGAGATCAATAGCCACTTGGCAAATATTTCAAACTGGGTAAAGGACAATGGTCTCTCATTTAGTAGCAATAAGCATCATGTCATAGTTTGGTAGAACTGTGATTACACATCCTCTATTGTTAGAAGACACAGTATTGCCTGAGGTCAGTGAAATCACAGATCTAGGAATTATATTAAATCAATTATGATTTGATAAACACCTCAATGTTATAAGTCCAAAGTATTGAGACAACTGGTCTGTATGATGGTGCATACATATTTGCATGATGCTAATAGCATGATAGCATTGTATAAAGCTTGTATTACACCTTTATTAGAATATGATAGTTCCATATGTCTTTATAATAACACCCAACCTAATAAACTAGAACAAGTCCAGATGAGGTTCACAAGATATATTCCAACTGTAAAAAAGCTTTGTTATAAGGAATACCATACAAGACTTGTACACATTACATTATAGGTACTTTTGAGCAAAGGCACTTTTGGCTTACCTGACATATGAGTATGAGGTGAAAAGAGAAAGCTTTACTTAATTTAGGACTAAGTTTAAATGATCTCACTCCTAAATATTCCAATTTAAATTTTAAAGTTCCCTTGAAGAGAGCAGCACTAAGGGCTAGGTTTATTACCCAGTCTATTCCTAGGATATGGAACAGCATCCCCAGTACACTCAGATGTTCTGGAAGCCTCATGATATTTAAAACATAATTAAATGTGGATGGGTGAAAAGGTCTATGGTCCTAATCTTTCTGAGTCAGTATATTAAATGGTCATAACACTTGAAATTAGAATTTATAAACCATTATGAACTTGGGGAGGGATTGAGGGGTGCTAGTCTGACAAACTGCACAGGCACCAGATCAGCTAACTGTAGTACTGATCAGATATTTCACAGCTAATTTCAGTGTAAGAGATTTGTTTTCCAAACTTAAAAATTTAGGGCAACCTCACCTTGCAGGAAAGCCAGTGGGAAACAGGTGTAAGTAAAGAAAACAATTCAGTCTTTATACTGTGGAACCCAGGTGTTCAGATTGGGTGTCAAAAGACAAAATAATCACAGGTGCTGACTATTCCAAATGTCATTCTTCATATTGGATTTGCAATAAAAGAAAATATTTTACAAAGCAATCTTTATAATGTAGACTTGTGTGTCTCAAGGCCAGATACTCTGGCCCCTACTCATCTTTCCTTCACTTAGGTACAGTAGGCTCCACTGGATCCTTTTTCCAATGGCTTCTGCCAAATATCCCTCAGCCCAGCCTTAAAAAAAAGCAGAGGTATTCAGGTACACCTTGTATGCAGGTAACATTTGGTAAATGGACTCTTCCTTAGTTTGTCATGCACTTGCAGTTTCTCTTACAAGACTGTCTAATTTCCACTTCAGATATTACACCCCATTTTTGCATACAACTAGCTTTCATTAAAATATTGATGTTGTGCTTGTCTCCCATATTTCTCTGTCTTTGTAATTTTTGAACCACCATCCTATATTACAAATGGCCTCCCAGCTTAAACCCACTGGATTCAAGCCCCTTGGAAAGTAGTAAGTGTTTGCCAGATCATCCATATTATGGTGGTGATCACTGGTATGGTGCTGGACATATAAATGAATAGATACAATGCTAGGCCTCACCTGCAGAGCTTGATGTTACCTGAATTTTTTTTATGTGGCCACTGCAGTGAGTATAATCTGCAACTAAAGTGAATTTTCTGCTTACTAAATAATACCATTAGGACTCTAATGACCATTTAATAACAAAACACTCCCTTTCTATTCTGGAATATCTGGTATCTACATTGGCAAGCTTTCTGCTGAGATAGCAAGTCTGGTGTTCTACATTCTCCATTCTCTGGGACAAAACTGCACCTATCCTCATTTCTGAAGTGTCTGCATAGATAATGAACCATTTGAGAAGCTAGGAAACAATAGAAATGGGTCTGAGCATAAGCATTGGTTAGATTTATGAAATGATTCCTCAACCTGACCCATTCTGGCAGGTTTCCCTCACTAAGGTTTGTAAGGGGACATGCTATAGATTCAAACTGAGGAACAGACTTTCTGTAGTAACCAACCAACAAGTCTTAAAATGCCTTTACTTCTCTCTTTCTCTCTCTCTCTTTTTTTTTTTTTTTTTTTTTTTTTATATATAGAGTTGGCCATTTCACTAGCTTCTGCTTTTCTTCTGTCCTTTTGGGGTTTAAACATCCCCCTTCCAATCACATAATAGAAATACTGCACCTTGGTCATCCCTACTTTGCACTTGAAAGCATTAATGGCAAGCCCAGCCTGCCTTAGGGAATCCAACATGGCTGGAACCTTGAGAAGATATGAATCCTGGTCTTCCAAGTGGATGATTAAATCATCAGAACAGGCCAGCGTTTAATGATGGTGAGGTCTCAGTGCATGGTCCATCAGCCATATGAAAATGGCTGGAGCCCTATGGAGGCTGAAGGAGAGGAAGGAGCACTGAAATATTTCATCTGCTACTGAGAAGACATTTTCATCTTACCCTTATTGGTTAAGATTTGTCAGTATCCTTTCATGACATCTATTGTGGATAAACATCTAGCCTTCGTTAACTGCTCATCTTCCTGGAGCATAGGGTAGCGATCAAATTTGAAGACACTATTAAATCACTTGAAGGCATTACAGAATTGATCAGCTTCATCTGGTTGTGGGATCAGCATGATTTGACTGTCCCTATCCCCAGTTTTAACATTTTTCCAGTTTTAACATTTTTTTGTATCTCCTCTTGGACTGATTGTTTCTGGATTTTAGGCACCCTAAATGGCCTTATATTTATTTTTTCCACATGAATTGCTTCCACATGTTGTCTACATGGTATCAAAAAGGAACTGTTCTCCCAGGCTACTCAGAAAGATATATATGTTCCTTAATGGGAATTAATCTATTTCTTTCTTCTGACCTTTTCAGAGGGTACTGTCTGATTTAACTAGGGCATGGATAACTACATTTCCTGTTCTCAACCAACCCCCCCGTCTTGGATACTGCCCTTTCGACACTATCTTGTACCTCTATCCTAGTCTTCAAGACATGTACATATAAATTTGCTCTGTACACCTTTTTCCAACCTCTCTCACTCTGTCTACTTTCTAATTTGTCCTCTCATTTACCTCATAGGGCGTGTGCACTTGGACAGGGATATATTTTATATTATTGGGATCAGAACCAAGACTTGGCCTCCTACATGGATCCCTATACTGGCATTCTTATTATAACCCCCTTATTGGCTAATGTGTTTCATTTCCATGTGCTGTCATACAACTGGAATTATCATCATCAGTCCTTCCTGCAAATTGATGTCGTTATCTAAAACGCTTGAAAAAGGGTGCTTCCTCTTCTTCCCATGTCTCCCTGACTATACCTAATAGCCTTCTGGGGTGTCTACTATGAAACATCTCATAGGGCTAAATCCAGTAATAGCCTGAGGCAACTCTCAGATTGAAAGCAATAGATTTGGTAACAGCTGGTCCCAGTTCTTTTCATGTTTCCGTATGACTTTTCACAACATGGATTTCAGGGTTCTATTAAAGTGTTTGAGAACATTAGTTTCAAAGTGATAAATAGATGTCATCCTTTTCTTGTATATGAAAGCACTAGCAAAGGTTTCATGGGATTTTAGGAATAAAAAGCCTACCTTGGCCTGTCAGGATTTCCACTGGAATACCTACCTGGGAAAATAGCAACACAAGTTCCTTTGCTGTGGCCTAAGAGTTGACTTTCCCATGGAATACTTATGACACAGCCCAGTACTAACAAGGTATATTGGGGTTGATTGCTGGACAAGACTAGGGGCCCTACAATGTCCATAGCAGTTACATTGAAAGGAACTTTGGTTAAAAACATTTGTATTAATCAATTCCTAAAATCCAATTTAGGGCTGTTTTAATACAATGAGCAACAGACACAGTAATGCTACTTTTCCTTCATGATACCCAGCCAGTAAAATCGAATCATGACCTTGCTTTGGTTTTACTTATACTCAAATGACCACCTAACACATGGACATAAGCTGTTTTCATAACCGTATGCCTAACAAGCTTAGGCACCAACAACTACTATGTAATTTATTTTCATTCTTTTACTACACTATAAAACATGTCATTTTACAGCACAAAATAGGGATAGGCTAATGGAGATCCTAAACTGGAATCTTCCTCTACCACCCTGAAACTCTCTTGCATGGTTCAGAGTTCCTCCTTTTCCTAGATCTTCTTATTTATTTCACATTTGGTTACTGGGAAAGCCCAACTTGGAACAAGTCAATTTTCAGTGGATGCCTGGGGAGAAACACTTTTAATGCATGTCTTTGTAATGTGGGAGGAAACCCGCATTAACAACATGCAGACTCAGCACAGAAGGCATCCCAGCCGAGAATCAAACCCGATAACCTCTTGCTGTGAGGCAACAATGTTAACCACTGCACCACTAGGCCATTCTTGAAGCTTAATTGACCAATCTGAAGCCTGCATAGCCTGGGATCCTCCTCTTGTGTATATTGAGACATAGAAGGATCTGTCTCCATTACCACTAATGCAGGTGTAAGAATTTCAGTGTTCTACTTCTCTCCAAGAAAGGGTATCTCATTCCAGTTCTCTAAAGAGTTTTCTCCTGTACTGTTTTTCCCACACCTGAAACCCCTTTCCTGATAGTGGTCCTTCTTATTCCCTGCTGTGTCTTGTCCCTACCTTAATTTCCTTGGACATTACATAATCTTTTGGTGCTCAATGTGTCCCACATCTGTTGATTACATCTGTTGCTTATAATATAACGACAACCCCCCCCCCTTCTCTTGCCAAACGTATCCAATATTTAATTGTTCCAGGGCCTTCTATGTGTGCATGCATGCATGCCTTGATATGCTTAGAAGCAGATAACTTGGTCAACTGCTCAGTTGTTGACCACATTAACTCCAGGTTCTATGTGTCAAGCATTAGTTTTATTGAATATCCACTTAGTGGAATTTCCATTTTGCTGAAAAAAGAAAATGAGTGGGTATGACGTTTATGAGAGTGTGTGTGGGGGGAAGTTAGTACATCTTTTAGGAAAACAGTTTTTCTTAAGGTAGTGCTCAGGGTTAAAACTGGGGTGGGGTCACCTTCCTTCCCATCTTACTCATAACTGATAAACCTAACCCTAATCCTGCCCCTTCCCCAACTCTAACCACATCACCTTAAGAAAAATCCTTTCCTGAATGGATGAAGCTTGCCTGGTGGTATTGTTAGGATCTTTTCTTTAACTACGTTTCACTGATTTCAGAAGGAGAGTTTTGTTCAGTGAGTGAAAGTTCAGGGATGTTGGTGTTGAGTGTGTGTGTGTGTGTGTGTGTGTGTGTGTGTGTGTGTGTGTGTGTGTGTGTGTGTGTGTGTGTGTGTGTGTGTGTGCGTGTGCGCGTGTGCGCGTGTGTGTGTGTGTGTGTGTGTGTGTGTGTGTGTGTGTGTGTGTGTGTGTGTGTGTGTATCAAGCAGCAGTTATAAATGAAAGTGTTGTCAATTTTTCTGCAGTTTGAGGCATTAACATGTTCATATTTTATCTATCTATCTGTATATATATATATATATATATATATATTAATTTATATATCTATATATACGTATAGATATATGTGTGTGTGTGTGTGTGTGTGTGTGTGTGTGTGTGTGTGTGTGTGTGTGTGTGTGTGTGTGTGTGTGTGTGTGTGTGTGTGTGTGTGTGTGTGTGTGTGTGTGTGTGTGTGTATGTGTATACTATATGTATAGTTCCATAATTAATTTAGAAAATGCATAGCTACCATTAAATGCTTGGCAAATGATGTGTGTGAGAAATGTTCACAGATATGTAGTTGTATGTTGATCACTTTTGTTGTATGTACAAAGTAATGAACTGCAGTCCAATACCAATCTTAACATATGAGATTAATATTTTCAGTAAGTGGAGTGTGAGTATATAGATATGTTCTTAAAAATCAACCCTACAATGCTCACTGCTTTATTATTAACCATTTACACTTTTATTTTAGACCTGAAGCGATTAGTGATTCTAATTCCAGGGTCCTTATATTAATTAACTTTTTAGACCAGAGTTACTCATGCTGATATTACAGATAGGCAGTGGTTTTCCAAAAAATAACTCCAGATGTCTCAAGATTTATTTCTAACTCTTTATCATTTATTCAGTAATATAGGTGATATAAATAGTTGTTCATACTATTAATATTGTCATTATTTAAAATTATTACACCTATCTTAATGTCATCTGCATATTTAACCATTTAATATGTTTTAGACAGAGGGATAGGTTAATAGATTCATAGGTGTTTACTAGGCTAATGACCACAAGGGCCTTTTTAAGCATAGCCATGTATCCCAAATCTCTGATGAGTTCTGGTACTCTTGATAAGTGTAAGCCTGGACCTGGGAGATGAACCATTTACAGGTTACCTGTTTGCATTATAGACACAGGTGCCAAACCAGGGATGAATTTCCGGTTTCCCATCCAATTGTCTAAGTTGCACTTGAATTAGGTTAGGAAGGAACTCTGCTTCACATGTATGGAGAGCCTATTCCATAGACCAGGTAGTCTATGGGATACATAGCTGTTTCATCAGCAGGTCCTAGTTATATCACAGGCAAGGTTTAAGTCTTTAGAATGGGTAATTCTGGTACTGTTTGTTTTGTGGATCTGCAAGAGGTCCATCAGAGTGGGTTCTGTCAATGGTCTATATGCTAGGCATAGATCTTCTCTCAAAAGCCTGTAAGAGAAAGAATACAGGGATAGGGCCTTGAGGCAGTCTGCATAGGATATATTACTTACGGCCTGTATTTTTTTAGTGGGAAACCTCTGTGGATGTTCCAATTGTTAGATATGCCTGGTTAGGTACATACCAAAGGGTGCATTGTATTCAATAATAGGTCTGATGAATGCTGAATACAGTGGAACAATGACTTCCTTGGACTTAAATTCCATACTTTGTTTATAAGTTGCACAACATAGAATGATTTCCTCACTACTGTAGACACGTGATGATCAAAGGCTATATTACTATCTATGTGCGTCTCTGACTACTGGGTAAACTCTAAGGGGTGTGTTGTCAATATGATAGTTAGCAGGGATTGATGACTTCCCAAAGGATACTATTATGCATTCCCTGGCATTTAGTTTTAGTCCATAGTTCTGTCACCAGTAATTTGTCTGTGTCAGCCCCTCCTGGAGAACATTTGTGTCAGTGTGAGATTCAATGACAGTTCCTGATTTGCAATCATCTGCAAATTTAGTCAGGATGAATTAGAATGCCATGTGAAATAGTACAAGGCCTAGAACCAAGCCCTAAGGAACACATGTTATAACATTTGTCCAGCCTAAGAAGTAGACTTTAATCTTTGCTCTTTTTACCCTTGCCTAAGGCAGGCAGCTACCCATTTAAGTAAAAAAGCAAAAAAAAAAAAGTGTTTCTGAACAACTGAATCAGACTTCATAATTGCTTGAAGAATACTGTGAAAAGCTTTGTAAGATCCAGATATACAACACCCACACTTATTCCACACTCAATAGCTTGCTGACAGATCTATGCAAGTCCACCAGGTTTGTAAATGTTGACCATTTTAAATGAATCATGCTGGACTGAATTAGTCATCTTTCTCTAAAATAACCAGCAAGTATCTTTCAAAATTGTTACCAACTGAAGATGATAGGCTAGTCTGTCTATAGTTGGAGATCTTGTCAAATGCATCTCCTTTATGTATAGGTATTACATTAGCCATCTTCCAAGTACCTGGTACAAAACACCAGAGTCAGGGCCTGAACTGCAATCATTCTTAACCATAGAAATTGAGACAGACTCCATAAATTCTCTTATGTGAGGAATACTATTATAAGGTAGTTTAACTTCTTGATGATTACTCACTGATTTGTATGGACATGCAAAAGACAATAAATAAAGCTAAGTGTAAACCCTTATGAATCTGCTTATGCATTTGAGTTGGGATAATGACCTAATCTAGCTTAAATATCAGTCCTTGGATGACAGGCACCTCATCTTTGAAAGGATGATATGATTTAAGTAATGAATATACTTTCCTTTCTCCACCACATGTAGAAGTTGAAATTCTAAGTCATGTTTATAGTCTGAATGTGCAATACTACTTATTTGTGGACTTGTAAGCTAAAGATTTCTGAAAGGATTTCCTTTTCTCTCTGGGCATGGCAAGTTTGCACATCTGTCATTGTTCTTGATGCATAAACACCTGTTTTTCAGCCCTTTGGGATGGACGCTTTGAATCCTTGCTGACTTGCACTAACATGAAGGTTAGCAGGCAGTATTGCATTGTAATACTTCAGAAGCAATGCAATGGTTAATGGTTATTGGCTTTTATAACTAAATCAAAACTGTTTTCTTGATTTTCTGATCAACAGTATACTTCCTCAAAGTCTACTAGCTCTCTCAGTGGTATGGTAATCTGTGACAATTGAGGAATAGTATTTCACAGATGTACCATTTACAAGAAACACAAAATAGAATATTTGTCAATATGATTCTGCATATTCTCAACTGCTTAAACATTTTAAGCATCTGTCTACAAACAATTCTCAGTCAGTACATTTTGTCACTTGGCTTTGCTGAGTTGTAAACCTTGCAACCTCAGTCTATGTAACAACTCTATCAATGACCTACCATGTTCCCACTAAGTAGGTACCCCAGACTAGAATCTCAACTAACACTGCTAAAAACTCTCAATTATGTATACCACAGACTGATGGAACACATCCAGTGTTGATGTAGGTTTAAAAATCTGCATCTGCCTAAAGATGTATTGAATGCAAGGAATTTGAAACTTTCCTTACCCATCTCATGTAGCACTGAAAATAGTCTTGCACCAGGCACAGTTAAAACAGTTTCTTTGCAATGTATAATGGTGATCCATGATTTTTGTAGATCAGTATATAGTCTGACCCTCATCTTGCTTACCCAGCCACCATATTATTAACAAATCTGTAGGTTTTGTTTGCATCTATTACTCCTGGTGGCTTTGTATGTTTCAGTTCTTCCTTATCTTAATTTTAAGTGCACCAGATGATGTGGCTTGAATCACATGAAGTGCTACAGGTGACATAGGATCATAGTATCATAGGAGATTATTAAACTATTGACCCGGAGGTCATTTTAAGCCTAGCCATTTCATCCCAATTTAATACCATAGAAATGCTAATCAACACCTAACATTTCATTTAGTGATGACTGTCCAAGTTCAGCAGGGTTATGGGCCGTATCCCTAGTAAGAGTTTGTGGTGCTCCATCCATTCATCCTCTTGAAAAGTGTCATAGAGGTGCTCTGTTTCACATGACTTGGTAGCCTGTTCTAAAGACACGGCAGTCATTGGGAGATAAAACTGTTCCTCCAGCATGTCCTATTTAAGTTGCAGGTCATGTTCAGGTGCCTGGAAAGGTTAGCCCTAGTCCCATTTGATTTATGTATTATTCTTTTTTCTTTATTCTACCTTTCAACATCCAAAGCTTTCAAACAAATCAACACAACATTTCAGAATATTACTGCTATCTTGCCACTGACTCTATAGTCTGCAGTTTATAGCTCTGTCCCTTAATGTAATAACTACTTGCATATTTTCCTGCATTCTTTAATTACAATGGCTTGTTTGGCAGTAAACTCTGAATTCACACTCTTTTCCATTGAGGAGTGTATCATACACATATTTTTGATTGTCCCTATACTGCATTAGCTTTAGCATTGATCAAATACTTGGGATGACTGCCATCTCATATGTTCTGACATCTCATAAGTATGTTCTGACATCCTGCAAAAATGTTCTCTGTGATGCAGGTCAAGTATCATGAACAGAGTATACAGCCTGCTTCTCCATATCTCTGTGCAGCAAAACAATGTACTTTATGTCCACATACCACAGTACTGGAATCCAGTAAGGTCATGCCAGGAGTGTCTGGCTGTTAACTAATAATTATGCCAAACTAAAGATTATCGCATCTCAGTCCTCCTGATGTCATCTCTGTTTTTCTTTTACACTCTTTTTCATTCCTCTTTATTAAAAGTCCTGCAAACATGCTTTTCTTTCTGCATCTAATGAGCATGAATCCTCTTTATCATGCCCAAAGTGATACACGTATCACTTCCCAATCTTTGTAGCCACATGAATTTTGCTTGTAAGGTAACATTCTGAAACAGTAGCCTGCATTCTTTATCACACATAGTTCAACCTATAGCTCGAGTCTGTGACAAAATAACACAACATCATACATTCATATTTTCTTAGCTTGCAGCTTAATCATAACATGTTAAATGGACCATAGCAATTATACAATCATTGGTTCATATGTTTATGATAAGCCGATGTATGTCAGCCATTGTAAGTTTGACCAACAGTGTCATAGAAAAACAGCTTTTAAAAGTGAACTTATAGCTCAGAAGGCGATGATAGCAATACAGTTACTTTTGGAGATATAGGCAGAATATTTCAGTTTGATTTATGCAAGAGGGAAGGGAACAGGGATAAACTGAAAAAAGAGTGGAAAAGTGAAACAGAAAAGGAATAGAGAAGTCTGGGATATGATAATGTTTAGTTTAGCATAATTACTAGTTTGCAGGCAGATACTCCTGGCTCAAATTTAATGGATTCCATCGATTTGTGAAATTAAAGTTTTAGTGCTGTTTGGGTTTTACATTATTTAATACATAGGGGAAAACTCCAGTCACTATGTGCTGTGCTTTAAACACAGAGTCCTTTATGAGAGTTGAACTCATGATTTCTGGTTTCCATGACCACTACTGTTATCTACAGATATATAAGGTATTTTGAACTATTGCCCATTTTAAATGCAACTGATTTGTCATTATTCCATTGGTTTTCTGCTAAGATTGTGTTTAGCTGTCATTTACAACTTTGATGTTATAGCTTTCTATTACTCAGTTAAAAATTGATAAATAAATAAAGAAATAATTATTTAAGAAATTCTTCCTTACTGCATCCATATAAAAATACATAATTTAACATCAGTTGACTCCCTGTATCAGTCAGAGCTACCCTCTTTCTCAGTAAACTTCCTTTTAAAATCTTGAAGCTTGGATATTACCCTTTACTGAAAATAAAAATGTCACTTACAGAACAAAACAACTTCCTACAAAGTACTGTGGAGATAAATCTTATTATAGCCCATCCTTCTTTCAAATCAGCTGTAGGAGAAAGGACCTTCTCTAAATTAATCCCTGCAAACTTGAACATTCTCCTGAATGAAGTAAAAAATCAGCAGACTTTTGGAGATTTCAAAACTGCATTAAAAGAATACCTACAAAAGGAATCAATAGTAACAAATCAGTGCAAAAAGATACTCAACAGTCTAAACAAACAAATTAGAGAGTTGGTAAAATCTGCCAAAGCAAACTATGAGGCAAAGATAGCTTCCCAGTTGAAAGATAACCATAAGGTTTTTAATTATGTTTGTAACCTCAGGGGAGTAATGTGCCAAGCCTGAAATTATAGCAAACCTACTCGCCAACAAGTTTAGTTCAAACTTCTTCCCCCATCACCTTCTAAAACATCCAAAGAAATACCTACAACCATCCTCCTACCAGTCATTATGAGTGAGCAGGTCCTTACTGTGCCTGCTAAAACCAAAAACACAGCCTCCATGGGTCCCAACAACATTTCAGAATGCTTCTTAAATAGCTTAAAAGAGACTGTATCAGCACCACTAGAAACCCTCTAGCGTCCCTCACACTAGAAACCCTCACACCCTCCGGATGGGCTTTGTCACAGAGGAATGGAGGACTGCAACAGTCATCCCTCTGCACAAGGGGAGATCCCATCAACTGACCCAGTGAACTACAGACACATGAACTTGACCAGTCTTATCTGCAAGGCCATGCAGAGAATTATCATGGACCTGATCAATAACGACATAGGAACTCTTCAAAAACTGGAAAAGACCCAATTTGTCTTTGTAAAAGGGAGGTCTTGCCTGCTGATTCCGGTGGACTTCTTCGAGAAAGTCACCAAGGCCATGGATGAGGGTAAAATGGCATGCACCACTTATTTAGAACTGGACAAAGCTTTCAACACAGCCCCCACTTAAGGATCATAGATAAACTTACTGAGTTAGGCATAAACCCCTACATCATCAGATAGATAGCCAACTGAATCACTGACAAGACACATGTTGTCCAGATAAGTGAATCCACTTCCAGTAAGAAAGCTGTTACTAGCGGTGCCCCACAGGGCTCAGTGTTGGGACCCCTCCTGTTTGGCATATACATCTTTGAAGTGAAGGACAATATTAGGGGCCTCTGGCTCACCAAGTTCATGACTTTGATGACTGTAAGCTGGAAGCAACCATTGAATCCCCAAATTATGCTGACATCCTACAAATAGGCCTAAAAATTAGAAATGAGTGGTGCCAAAACCATAGTCTTAGACTAAATGCTAAAAAATGTGTAATCATACCCTTCAATAAATCAGATATCCCTGCAAATTATAATATTGATAGCACACCCCTAGAAGTAGACCTATTGGTGAGGGACCTAGGAACACAGAGAGATAGTAAACTAAACTTTGACCACCAGGTAGCTACAGTAGTTAGCTTATAAGTAAAGGCATGGCATCAAGATCAAAAGGAAGTCATAGTGCTATTGTACATGGCCCTCACCAGGCCAATAATTGAGTACAATGCTTTCTTCTGCATGTACCTAATCAGGTGCTTACACCAATGAGAGTAGCCCCAGAGGTTTCTCACTAAAAAAATACAAAGCATAAGACACATGTCTTATGCAGACTGAATAAAGGCCCTATCCATTTACTCTGTTTCATATCGTTTATTGAGCTGGGACTTATGCCTGACCTACAGGGCATTCTCTGATCCAGCCCTGATGAAAATGTTACATATTCACAAGAAAAATTATACAAAGGTTATATGTTCCATGGACCTGAACCTTATTTGTGACTCTAACAGAACTCGCCTGAGAGACAGAGTCAATCCCAAAGGCTACCTCGTCTATGAAATACATTTCCCATGTTTGTAAAACAAAGCCTATCCCTCACTCTCTTCAAAATAATTTGGATAATTGGATGGGGAACCATAAATTCACTCTTGGAGGTACTGCCCATGTCCCTTATGGACAGAGGCAGTCTGTAAAATGACTCAGGGCCCAATAACTCAAAGACCCACTACCCTGATACTACCCCATCACATACCTGCGGAATTAAGATATAATATTGTCATATCCTGGGTAATATTGGCTAGGATTGTAAAGGCTCTTGTGCCATTAGCATAGTAATCACTATGGACGTATGAACCCATGAATCAATTTATACCTAGCTTTGTGACACTGACTAAAAGTTTCATGTAATCACCCTTAATTTATGTAATATGTAATTGCATGCATATTGAACTGCTGAATTTCATCAATTTATAAATACTGTATAAATATTAATGAATTTTGCTTGATGTTTAATACTTTCTCAACTATTAATATATTATTAATAATAATCTGCTACTTCTTTATAAGTGGTGCATTAACAGTGATATAACTGTTCTGGTTTTGTACTTTGCATTTTGTGAATGCAATTTGAAAGTATTCTGCTCTCTGAGTCCAGGTCATGACTGAAAAGAGTCACTAGACCAGTTCACCCTCTCAGTTAACAAATTAAATAAATAAATACATACATACATACATACATACACACATACATAAATAAATAAATGTTTCCATGTGAATTGACAAACAGTATGGCTGCAACATCTGAAAAAGAAGTCCTGGTAGCCTCAACATCCAAACAAATTTAACCATAACATATTACATAGCAAACAATGTCATTCAGATACTAGATTCATGAGGTGAAAACATTTGGCATGTTGTAATGCTTTGATATTCAAGTTGCATCAACCTTGAATAGGCTGAACAAAAACAAACTAAAATACAGTACATTGAAAGCTTAATACAGTATTATTTAATAAAATAAGTGGGACAATAGCATGAATGAAATGCACTTGAGGAATTTAAATTTCTTCCTGTATTCTTTATCAGCATTTTACTTATAATAAACTAATCCAGTTGAACTGAAGAGCTCAATCATCTCAATATGCTCTTATGATATAAATGTAAATGTTTTGATTGGTTGTAGGTGCACAAAGGCCTAAGATGCTTAACATTTTTATAACAGAATTATTGGACGATTCAGCTGCCTCATTTGTGGTAGTTTTAGTAATGGAAGTGAAATATATTGCCCAGTTCTTCTATAATTTCAATGGCATCAGTCATTAATTAGGATATTTTGATTTCTAAAAATGAAACAACTGGAGAACAGTAAACCAAACTTTAATGGTGACACAAAAAATAGTAGCACAAAACCTGTATGTTAACCTAGGTTTCGTCCCAACCTTAAGGACTTCATCAGAACTATAAAACACAACTCAACATTCCCTTATATACACTCACCCATTAATCAATAATTATTATTATTATTGGTATAAACAATAGTGTTAGTATTGCTTCGGTATTAAAATGAAAGCATACTTTAGGTAGAAAATATAAGTAATGAATTTTGATATAACACTTGTTTTTATATGTTTTTAATTGTCACATGTACATGCAATTTAAATGGTTTTACATTAATTTAATGTTGCTTTTTCTGAGTTTAGTTTTAATAGAATAATTGAGTAATGAGTGGGTGTATATAAGGGAATGCTGAGTTGTGTTTTATTGTTCTGATGAAGTCCTTAAGGTTGGGACAAAACCTAGGTTAACATACAAGTTTTGTGCTACTATTTTTTGTGTGACCATTAAAGTTTGGTTTGCTGTTCTCCAGTTGTTTCATTTTTGATTTAGTTGTGTCCAGTTACCAGTTTGTGTGCTGGCAGTATCGATATGGAGAACATGGATTCCAACACTGACATTTTGGATTTATTGCACCAGATAAATCAGCAGCTATTGGAGCATATGGCACAAATAAAATCCTTGGCGGATAAGCAGCAGCAGTCCGGGTATTCTAATAACCTGTTTGGAAGTTTGGGTTTTCCTCTAACCCAACCCACCCAGAACATGGAAGGGTGTGCATCTAGTGGGGAGGATGCAGCCTTGAACATGGTGAGCAACAGCTCTAATGGGGCAAAAACCTCTGGGGAAAAGGCAATGTCGAATAACACTGAACAATGGAAATGTAACAATTTTAATTTTCATATTGACATAAACACTAAAGACAATGGTAAGGAACTTGTTACTATGTCCCTCACTTAGCTGTTGAAATCCTTTGAAAATAAGTTGTTCCATATGAAGAAACTGCAGTTGGAAAATGGATATCTTTTAAGTTACATAGAGTTGGGACTGGTTCCACGGGGGCTACGTATATGGAAGTACCCCAACGGTGTTAAAAACAACCCTGAAATGTTGAAAGACGTGCATAAATTCTTTGATGTTACTGGTATTGCTCTAATGGAAATTATGGTTAAATATAAAAGTCAAAAGACAGTACAGTATACGCGTGAATTGGAGCATGAGAATGACTGCAATCTTAAAGATTTATTGTTTGAACAATACCATACTAACTATAACAACATATTGATTAGTATGGATAACAGTTGTCAGGTTATATTTGATAGAAAATTACATAAAATAAGGAGAGACTCTGAGGAGTATTCCTGTAATAAAGTATATCCGCTATCCAGTGGTAATCTGGGTTACTGTGGTAACCAAAAAGGAGTGACCAATGGTGGAGCAGAGCAAGGAGAGGAAATGACATCACAGCCAAGGAATTATAACCATTTTTGGCAGGCAGAATCCCCTTTAGGGGAAAGGCCCAGGCACTTGGAGAGGCTTCGCAACAAAGTTCAAGATGGCTACAATTCAAGGAGGGAGGAGGAGAGACATTACATCGATCAGGGAGCTCAGCCGAAAATGCAGAGCTACCCACAGAGAACATACAGTGGGTATCAGCCCAAACGGAGGTAAATGTACCCGGTGACATTTTGATTCAAGTAAGTACTTGTTCCAATTATGACTCGTTCATGGGTTATGTTTTGGACGAGTGTATGACCTTATACACAACCAATATAGTTAACGAAAGTGGTTTAAATGAGTGCATTTCTTTGTGCCGGTCCCAAGCCTGGATACATGAGGAGGGTTCCATCAGGAAGGGCATCCAGTGTAAAACTTTGCCAAATCATTCATGCGGACAGCAAAAATATTTACATACCGGATCAGTTGAGGCCCGGGTTAACAACGACTACCACCAGTACTGTTAGCCAACAGGGTGCTGATGGAAATTGGGCTACTGTTGGCCGAAGGAGGAGAAGAGGAGGAAGGCATGGCCGAAGGCAAGAAGAGAGGAGAAAGGCTAGGGCTGTGGTAGTGAGGGTTGGAACTTTGAATGTTAGCAGTATGACTGGTATAGGGAGAGAGCTAGCCGATAGATGGAGAGAAGGAAGGTTGGTATATTGTGTGTGCAAGAGACCAGATGGAAGGGGAGTAAGGCTAGGTGTATCTGAGGTGGGTTCAAATTGTTTTATCATGGTGTGGATGGGAGGAGAAATGGCGTAGGAGTTATCCTGAAGGAACAGTATGCTAAGAGTGTTTTGGAGGTGAAAAGAGTGTCAGATAGAATGATGTTTATGAAGCTGGAAACTGATGTAATGATGAATGTTGTTAGTGCATATGCTCCACAAGTTGGGTGTGCGATGGATGAGAAAGAAAAATTTTGGAGTGAGTTGGATGTAGTGGTGATGACTGTACCCAAGGGTGAGAGAGTGGTGATTGGAGCAGATTTCAATGGGCATGTTGGTGAAGGGAACAGAGAGGAAGAGGAAGTGATGGGTAGGTATGGTGTTAAGCAAAGGAATGCAGAAGGTCAGATGGTAGTGGATTTTGTGAAAAGGATGGACATGGCTGTGGTCAATACGTATTTTAACAAAAGGGAGGTGCATACGGTGACAGACAAGAGTGGAGGAAGATGCACACAGGTGGATTATATCTTATGTAGGAGGGCCAGTTTGAAGAAGATTGGAGACTGTAAAGTGGTGACCGGAGAAAGTGCCGTTAGGCAGCATAGGATAGTGGTTTGTAGGATGACTTTGGTTATCAAGAAGAGGAGGAGGAGTGTGAGGGCAGCACCAAGGATCAAATGGTGGAAACTGAAAAAGGGTAATTGCGAGGTGGACTTCAGGGAAGAGTTAAGACAGGGACTGGGTGGCAGTGAAGAGTTACCAAATATCTGGGTAACTACAGCAGAGCTAGTAAGGAAGACTGCCAGAAAGGTGCTTGGTATAACATCTGGACAGAGGAAGAATGACAAGGAGACATGGTGGTGGAATGAGGAAGTACAGGAGAGTATACAGAGAAAGAGGTTAGAAAAGAAGAAGTGGGATTGTCAGAGAGATGAAGAAAGTAGACAGGAGTGTAATGAGATAAGGTGCATGGCAAAGAGAGAGCTGGTGAAGGCTAAGGATAAGGCATATGAAGAGTTGGATGAAAGGTTGGACACTAAGGAGGGAGTAAAGGACCTGTACCAATTGGCTAGACAGAGGGACCGAGCTAGTAAAGATGTGCAGCAGGTAAAGGTGATAAAGGATAATGAGGGAAGCATACTCACAAGCGAGGAGAATGTGTTGAGCAGATGGAAAGAGTACTTTGAGGGGTTGATGAATGAAGAGAATGAGAGGGAGAGAAGGTTGGATGATGTGCAGATAGTGAATCATGAAGTGCAGTGGATTAGCAAGGAGGAAGTAAGGATAGCTATGAAGAGGATGAAGAATGGAGAGGCTGTTGGTCCATATGACATACCTGTGGAAGCATGGAGGTGTTTAGGTGAAATGGCAGTGGAGTTTCTAACCAGATTGTTTAATAAAATCTTGGAAAGTGCAAAGATGCCTGAGGAATGGAGAAAAAGTGTTTTGGTATCGATTTTTATAAATAAGGGTGATGTGCAGAGATGGAGTAACTACAGAGGGATTAAATTGATCAGTCACAGCATGAGGTTATGGGAAAGAGTAGTGGAAGCTAGGTTAAGAAGGGACGTGATGATTAGTGATCAGCAGTATGGTTTAATACTACAGATGCGATGTTTGCTCTGAGAGTGTTGATGGAGAAGTACAGAGAAGATCAGAAGGAGTTGCATTGTGTTTTTGTAGACTTAGAGAAAGCATATGACAGGGTGCCTAGAGAGGAGTTGAGGTATTGTATGAGAAAGTCAGGAGTGTCAGAGAAGTATGTAAGAGTGGTACAGGATATGTACGAGGGTAGTGTGACAGCGGTGAGGTCTGTGGTGGGAGTGACAGATGTGTTTAAGGTGGAGGAGGGATTCCATCAAGGATCAGCTCTGGGCCCTTTCTTATTTGCAATGGTGATGGACAGGTTGACAGACGAGATCAGGCAGGACTCCCCGTGGACAATGATGTTTGCAGATGACATTGTGATCTGTAGTGAGAGTAGGGAACAGGAGGAGGAGACCCTGAAGAGATGGAGATATGCTCTAGAGAGAAGAGGAATGAAGGTCAGCAGGACTAAGACAGAATATATGTGTGTGAATTTGAGGGAGGGTAGAGGAATGGTGAGGATGCAAGGAGTAGAGCTGGTGAAGGTGGATGAGTTTAAATACTTGGGATCAATAGTTCAGAGTAATGCTGAGTATGGAAGAGAGGTGAAGAAGAGAGTACAGGCAGGATGGAATGGGTGGAGAAGAGTGTCGGGAGTGATTTGTGACAGATGAGTACCAGTAAGAGTGAAAGGGAAGGTCTACAAGAGGGTAGTGAGAACAGCTATGTTATATGGGTTGGAGACTGACATTGACAAAGAGGCAGGATTTTGAGCTGGATGTGGCAGAGTTAAGGATGTTAAGATTTGCACTGGGTGTGATGAGGGTGGGCAGGATTAGGGATAAGTATATTAGAGGGTCAGCCCGAGTTGGAAGGTTTGGAGACAAAGCCAGAGAGGCAAGATTATGTTGGTTTAGACATGTGCCGAGGAGGGATGCTGAGTATATTGGGAAAAAGATGCTAAGGATGAAGCTACCAGGAAACAGGAAAAGAGGAAGGCCTAAGATAAGGTTTATGGATGTGGTGAGAGAGGACATGCAGGTGGTTGGTGTGACAGAGCAAGATGCAGAGGACAGGAAGAAACGGAAACAGATGATCCACTGTGGCAATCCCCAATGGAAACAGCTGAAAGAAAATGATGATATGTGTGTGGAAGCACAGGAATTGCAGCTGACATTTTACAAGACATGTTTTACATGGACACCAATGACGGTGTTTTTAGGAATGGAAATGTGAATCGGCCGGTAAGTGGGCAGATAGACACCAATTCATTAGTTGACAGTTTACTGGAATTGAGCATTTATTCTAGTAATAGCCCAAGTGGGGGTTACATTAATGATGAATATTAGCCCATTAAGGAAAGCGGCGTATGCAATGAGACTAGATGCAAAGAATGGGTTAATATGTATAGTGGCATGGCAACAGCCATGGGTTTTGGTAGCATTCAAGATGTGGGTATAAATGGGGTCCAAGAAGTCATTCTGGACAATGGATATATGGATGGACAAGCATCTGAGTATTCATTTGAGTTAATTCAGCCAAATGATGGACATCCTAAAAGTGACTGTTTTAGTTTTAAAGAATTTATTGATGGTTTGCATGATACGTGTGAGTTTAAAACTTTAAGCAATCCTGTGGTTATATGTAATACTTATGCTGATTACAAAGTATATAATTATTCCAAAATTGAGCTAAATGTGGAACATGCTAATCCATTATCTAAAGGATTTGCATTTGCACCAAGAAGGGGAGGGACGGTATCTGAAATGATGATTGACCTTAAAATGTTCACTGAAAAATGAATATTAAGTTGTGGTTTGCTGAAACTAATATGAGATATGAGCATAATGTGTTAACTAAGCCTAGTAAATTCAATCCGCCAACCAACCACATGATAACTATGTTTGAAAGGGCATGTGAACTGGATATTAGGGAGTATTTTAGAAGGTAAACTAATGACAATTTCAATAATATGACTCTGAAATAGAACAAATTATTATTTGATTTGGCTAATGACAAAGGAATACGAATTATGAAACCCGACAAAGGCAATGGTGCTGGGGTCATGAATAAAAATGACTACATTGATGCTATGCTGGGGATGTTAACAGACGATACGTATGAAGAAAGTAGTATTAATGAAATCAATATTGCATATTTGAAATTGGATTTAATGATAAATGATTTATTATTTCAGGGGCAGATAAGTGAAATTGAACATAGTCATCTGAGGAATGAAATTTTTGGTATACCAAAATTGCATAAGGGACTGGGTAACATTAAATTTAGGCCCATAGTGGATGGCAAGCAGAGTAAAATTTGTTTTATTAGCAAATATTTAGATAATCATTTGCAAAAAAGGGCTGACAACGTTTGCATACATCACCAAAGATTCGTGGATTTTTTTTGGATAAATTAAACAGTATTACTGTTACAGACAATACTATTTTGCTTACGGTGGATGTATGCAACTTATTTTCTGTTATTCCTCATGAAGTGGGATTAACTTGGTTGGAGTGTCAGTTGAATAAGACAGGTCTATATGAACAGGATCAGATTAATGTGTTTGTGACCCTAATGGAATCAGTCTTAAGTAACAATTTTTTGTATTTTGAAGGACATTTTTACAAGCAGGTTACTGGAGTGGCTATGGGAGCTGCATGTGCCCCCATTTATGCCAACTGTGCTATGTCCTTCTGGGAGCAGGAGTATGCGTTCCCCATTTAAAAGGTATATAAAGCAATATACACGTTTCCTGGATGACATATTTACTGTATGGGAAGGAAATGTAGAACAGCTTGAGGCATTCCTGGATTTTATTAACAATACAGTAGAATTTTTTAAATTTACTCATGAATACAGTACTGTAAAGGTATCCTATTTGGATATTAATTTGGAGATGGACAAAGATCGGAGGTGTTTAAAATCTTGGATTTATAGAAAGGCTACATTTTCTAACTCCTATTTAGATTATAGTAGTTGGCACCCTCACCATCAAAAAAGATCTATTGTTAAGGGTCACATGGTGAGGGCTGCAAGAATGGTTAAAGATGATCAGGAATTCTTAAAAGAACTGGAATTTATGATTAGGATGTTTATAAGAAGGGGGTACCCTGAGGCTTTATGTACAGATATTAAAGATGAAATCATCCGCAAGTGGAAAGTTGATGTATATAAGGCCATGTTGATGGGGTCACCCGAGGGGGTAGTTGGAAGGTTGGAAGCTGAAACAAGTGAATGCTGTCAAGATGGAAACCATGCAGGATTATATTTTGTCATTACCTTTAACCAGGATGCTGAATGGCTTATACAGACCATTTGGAAGAATTGGGGTTTATTAAGATTGGATAAAAATGTTGATGAAAAGATGGGGGCAGCTCCCAAATTTGTATTTCGTAGAGCTAGATCATTTAAGGAGATTCTGGAGAAGGGGTCACATAGTAATATTGTTAGTACCAGTTGGCAATGGGGAAATTTTAAATGTGGAAAATGTAGTACCTGTAAGTACATTATGGAAACAGGGCATCATATTAGGGTTCAAGATTGCCACATGTCCATTCAGGGACATTTTAATTGTCATAGCTGGAATGTGGTATATTTGGCTAAGTGTGGTGTATGTCCTGTATTTTATACAGGAAAAACCTGTAGGCACCTCAGGGAGAGGATGAATGAGCACCTTTTGGATATTAGACATGTCAGAATGACTAATGCCCTAGTTAGACATATTGGGCAGTATTCAGGACACAGTTTTAAATTCTTTGTAATTCAGCAGATCAATGGAGACATCCAGGGAAGGTCATTAGATGTACCTTTAGACATCTGCAAATTAAAATGGCAATTAAGGTTAGATGCCCTGACTTTTCCTGGTCTAAACAATAGTGTTAGTATTGCTCCTATATTAAAATTAAAGCACATTTTAGGTAGAAAATAGTATAACTAATGAATTTTGATGTAACACTTGTTTTTATATGTTTTTAATTGTTACATGTACATGCAATTTAAATGGTTATACATGCATTTAACATTGCTTTTTCTGAGTTTAGTTTTAATAGAATAATTGATTAATGGGTGGGTATATATAAGGGAATATTGAGTTGTGTTTTATTGTTCTGATGAAGTCCTTAAGGTTGGGACAAAACCCAGGTTAACATACAAGTTTTGTGCTACTATTTTTTGTGTCACCATTAAAGTTTGGTTTGCTGTCCTCCATTCATTTAATTTTTGGTTTAGTTGTGTCCGGTTACCAGTTTGTATTTTGATTTCTACTTCTTTGTTTTACCTGAGACTAACATCAGCAAAGACAATGTTGTCCATTCTAATTTAATTTTAATTTAATTTTAATTTTAAATTTAATTCTAATTTTTTTCATTCTAATTTAGTACACTGTGATTTATATTTCATACCCTAATAACATTAACATTTTAATAAGTCTTGTTTTCCTTTGCAACACTCCTGCCACTAAATCTCCTAAACCAGATTTAAAAGAATCCAAAACTGATCATGACCAGACAATATGTTCCCAAGTACAAAGTCCTCCTTTATCATACTTCTGACAGTGAGAACTTGTATTTATAAACATCATTCTTAGGCTCTGTGTAGCAGAAAATATTCAACCAGACACATCCATGCAAAAAAATTATAAATTGCCTACATTTTGCAGCATATCTCGATAATTGACAACTCAGGTTATCTCATCAATAGATTCATCTAATTATCCAACTCCCTCAATGCACTGTTGTCCCAACTAATCACCCTTAACCATAGGAGACTCTCCTTTCACTTCCATTAGTAAAACTACCACTAATAAGGCAGATCTGAATCATCCAATAATTCTGTTATAAAAAGTTAAGCATCTTAGACCTTTGTGCAGCTATATACCCCAATTTGAATCAACCCTCACATGTTCCCCCAAATAATTTTTGTTTTGCTATCTTTTCATTTCAATAAACCTATCTCTCATCATACTCAAATGTTACTGTCTCCAATAGCCAGTAAAATTTTGACTAGAAATTAGGATCAGTCCTTACCAAAATAGCCCATAAAAGTGACTTCTACCTCTTTAATCACCTAAGTGGGATTAGATGTCCTGGCATAATACACCCATACAGAAAGCATATCAAAACCCCATGCCTACAGTACTTACACTTCCTAACCTTCTCCAGTTAGCCTCATAGTCATGCATGCACGTTAAATACATTTTCAATTACACGAGAACACAAACATTTAAACCCCTCTCTTCCTTTGAAAGAATTAGTTTATGCTATGACATGTGAGACTTATTACCATCCCAAATATAATCTCTCTCCTACTTTTAACTATTTCCAGAATATTAGTGGGCCTATCTATCAAGAAAGCTTTGAATGCATCTTGTAACAAGGAAAGCACAAATAAGTGCAATGTTTGAACTCTTCGTATAATTCCATCCCAGTCATTTTTTATCTACAGTAATTAGTTTTTATCTTTTCTTTATCGTGTTGTTTGTCTTGTCAATAGGCATTCCATGAAAGTGTTAAAAAGCATAATATTTTGTATCTGCACTAAGTAGTCCTACCACTTCTTCAATGTCTGAGAAAGTTTAAAATGTACTATTAATTTCCACGTTGTCATTTTAATTTGTAAACTAAGGTATATATAAAACTTTTCTAAAACTTCAGTTAAACCATTTATAGCTGTATCTGTCCAGAGAGGTTCCTGCTGTACATTTCAGGACCACAACTGTTATCCATTCAACTGCATGAATTTACATCCAGTGACAGACAGATATATACTATGTCCAAAATTGCTGCATCCCAAAGTGTTCTCTCTTCTCCTAGGTACAACAATCTCAATGTTATAAGTATCAGTTGCTCAGCAGGTAACACACTCACCTTTCGAAAGCGCTTACATTAAACGGCTTTTATTTTACTTTTGCCGGCTCTCATAGTGTTCCTTTCGCCCAGCTTTTAAACGTTTGGTTTTCGTTGTCTTGTGTTTGTGGTTACACTCACCTTTCATGCTAGAATCAAGGTGATTGGGTCAATTTACAACCTTCTGTCACTGCAGTGCAGTAGTATGGGGGAGTGATGCACTCGTATTTACCATCCATCATCTGACCTGTTAAACTGTGGTCCCACCTGCCTGAGTTGATGGTAGCTCAGGCAAATGAAAAGATCCCTCAACATTTATTTAAATGAGTAAGGGAAGTTCTTGATACCCTGGACCACGTCAGATCTTCCCTGAAAAGAGGCCTCCAGCCTAATGGGATTTACTCAGTCAAAAAAGGATACATAAATAAGCTAAAATAGAATGAAAGTAATTAGTGAAGGTGTAGGAGTGCATAGAGGCTTTGTCTGCAAAACAAAAAAAAAACTTTTTATGTGTTACAGTGAGTTTTGCTATTTGTTGGAATATTCTGCAGATTACATATACTGTTACAGAAGTTCAAGACTTGCATTGTAGAATCTGAAATTTCAAGATATATCAGTACATCAGTAGGAAACTGATATTTATTTCCTTATGTGTTGTCAAATACCCCTTTGAATTTAACTACCTCAGTGCTGCTGTTACTAGTTTTTGAAGATATGGAATAATTTAATAATGGTAACAAAGGACATCCTTACCTCCCGACCTCCTGATAATTTAAAAAGCAAAAGACAATCATGTATGATTTTTCAGTCTAGCTGCAAAGGTTGTATAGAATTAGTTTAACAAATTCTTCTATTGATCCAAACTGGAAACAGCTGAGTAAGGTAAAACCATTCACCCCTGTCAAACACCTTTCTTGTAGGACTGACAATCACTAACTTATTCTTTTTAATTTGTCTAGACTTCAGTGATATTCCTGTTTGAAAAATGTTATCAAATGACTGTCTCTGTCCCCCAACCACCACAGATTGATTGACACATTATTTTCACAAACTGCAGTGCATATCCTGCCAGTCTCTTTTGCTATTATTAGAATTATGATTTAACACTGATACAGATGTAACTAAAGAAACCAAACCTACATCCCTTTCCTCTTTCAATACAACAGTCACTACTGTCTCTTTCCAGTCCAAAATAAAAAGAACACACTGCTAGGTATTAAAAAATGTACTTTAATTATGCATTTTGTCCACCTCGAAACTCAGACTTCATCAAAATTCAAGAGGAGAAAATATTCTAAGAGAGTACAACCATAATGAAAATTGTCGTTTAACAGCTGTCTCTAACTGTCCTTTGTAATTCGATGTATCATTGCTACAGCTTTTTCCCCAATAATTTTCAGCAGATGTAAATACTATAAAGAATATGGAATCAGTCTATCATATTTACCCCCAATTACTCAGAGGCTGAATTAACTGCTGATATTATTAATAGAACATCTCCTCTATTAACACTATTGTCGATTTTTTTCTTTAAATCTGTAATCATATTTTATGATCTTTTTAATAAACAAGTGAATTATAAAAGTATCACCCTATTGATTCCTTCATAAACATATACATTTTAGCTAATAAATTCTTTAGTTTGCTGTTTCACTTTCTACCAGCTTGAACACTGCCAAATAACTAACACAATGCTTATTTCACTGTTCCTTCTCAAACCCTTTCACATTCTTTACAAACATACTTGTGTACCCAAAAGTGTCCCATTCAGCTGTCAGTACTACTAACTGCAGTGTGCTTACTAATAACTGCTTATGCAAATAAATAAATGTCGGTTTGCCTTAAATGAAAAATAGAAAAATGCTAATGCAGGTACTGATATAAGTGAGATGTACACCAAAGGCACATTAACCAAGATCACAAGAAACTGAATCTTTACTTCTTTCTCCAAATAACCATGCTTAGTATAAATGTACACATTATCAATTTATATTCTTGTTTTATATCTAATTCAATAAAAAGATTACCGCTTTGCCATCATTTTAAAATAAGTTACAGGACATGACATGTCCAAAGTCCACCTCAAACTTTGGATGTAAATTTCCAAATACACTGCTGTGTCTTCTTGAAAAGTATAATTTTACTTGCCAGCCTATACATTTTTTTTCTGAAGGGAACCCAGGAGTAAATAAACACTGTATATTATAATGCAATTGCACCAATGTTCATAGGTTCATAGGTAAGCAGTAGTCTAGCTGCCCCTAAGGGACATTTTAAGTTATCCAGTTTGCCTTTTTATGCTTGAAATAACCTGCCCCATTTGGTTATACATTCACCTTACCCACCCTATGGTTGATAATTATACATTAACCCTAATGAGAATAACTGGTATCATATCATATATAATTTGAGGTGACCAATGCATGGGATAAAACATTTAAGAGCTGTATCTCTCCATTAGTAGTATAGGCTGCAGTCCGGGGGTACATTTTCTGTTTATGATCCATAGATCTAAGTTGTGCTTGAAAATTGACAGGGCTGAACTTTGTTTGATGTGGATGAGAAGTCTGTTCTGCAGCAGCGGTATCCTCTACAAAATATACCTGTCCCTCCAAAACATTCTGGTGATGTTGCAGAAGAGGTTTAGATCCATAGACCAAGTATTCCTTATGTTGTTTGACTTGATACATGGTAAATCCAACTGTAATGGTTAAGAGGATGCCTTATATGCCAGACACAGGTCACCTCTTAACCATCTGTATCCCTTTCCTTTAACATAAAATCACTGTACATTGATTAGTACATCTTCTAATGACATAGGGACATTATTTGGGGATTAGTAATATCATCTGTCAATTTCATGCCATGAAATATAAATATTTCATCCCACGACCCATTGCCTCCTACAACTGTGTCAAGTTTGTGTGTCTCTAGCAACCCAGTCAAAAAAGGCAGCTTGTCTTTTATATTGGCCACACTGCCCTGGCTGTCTTCCTTCTTTCTCAGGTAATTTAATAATACAAATATTCTTTCATTAGCCTTTTCATGACAGCCTTCTTGCATTTGTTTGGCATCTCTGACCCAGACCACAAATAAATATACTGTTCTTTTAATTCCCTATTCTCCTTCTGCATTACCTCAGTAATGGCTACATACTACAAATGCAGGAGATCAACATATCTCTCTCTCTCTCTCTCTCTCCTCTCTGCCATTTGCTTTGGCAGTGTAATAATTAGATTTAGCATTCATTTTCTGTATTCCTTTGTTAAAAAAACACTAGCCCCTCCCAAGGCCCCTCGGCCAGGGTGTCTCCATGTTTATCCCACTAAAGACCCTCAGATTTCTCCACTGTCTTAACACTTGTCACCATATTGTTGGCAGCCATTTGTGGCAACTCTGGTAAACTCACTACTTTTCCAGATTTTTTTGTCATTTTTTTTTCTTAATGTTAGGGAATCAATGATATCTGTGCCTCCAAACTCAAAGCAACACAGTGTAACTGCATTTAGCTTCCAAACTTTACAAAGAAAAAGCTGTGCAAAAAGGGAAGGAAAAGTAAACATATTTTATCTCTGCCACACTATCATGATAAGTGTATCACCATTTCTGAATGCATCACCTGTGTGTTTAATATGAGCATTGTTCACTGAATGCACTTCAGATGTACTCTCATGCAGTACAGGTTTTGACCACTCATTTTGGTTCCACGACATTAATATTCTGCTGCTGTACCTTTTTCCATTTAAACACTTTCTGGTGAAATGGTTATTACCTCTACATAATCTATAGATTTCCTCCTTAACTATGCAGCATACTTTATCATGGCTGAAGCCATAGCATTTACACAGTGTGGTCTCTGCATGCTCTTTTTTTCTGGCACTTTCCTGTTTACCATCCAATCAGCTGCATTTTCAGTTTTATTTTTATTATTTTTTATAGTTAGTTGGCTTTATTTTCACATTGTTTTTGCACACACAGTTTTGCATACTTTCTAACATCTTTGCTATGCTTTTAATATGGACTCTTGACAATTCACTGACACAGCAAACATCTATGGCTTTTCCAGTGTTAAATCAACTTATACCAATATAATCCACTTTAGATGATCATTTCTGATTACAGTGGCTTGTACTGGTAAGTCAGACAATTTATTAACCTCATGGTTTTGTACTCTGTGCTTTAATTTAACTTCTTACAGAAAAATAAATGTCTCACACATGGTAAATTCATCTTTTGCTTACAGTATGCCTGGATTTTACTTTTTAATACTACAGCTTTGTCTATCTATTTTTCTTTAAGACAAAATGTGTAAATATTATAATGCCATTCTCTTGTGTGGCATAAAGAAACATGGCAAATTGGATCCATTCTGGTCTGACTCAAAAAACATTCATGGTGAGATACAGCTCAAAACATTGAGTTTAGAACTTCCAATTTTCTCAGAAACTCTCCTATGCCTTAAGAAATATAGGTGGTTCTAGAATCGTCGTCATGAGACAAAAACTGAAGACAAAAGTGAAAATGATGCCAGCGGAGCCTAAAATATGTAAAATCTTGCTGGTGTAAAATTTAGAAAAACCTGAACTGTTTAAAACAGCTACTTTTTAGGATTTTTTTTTTGTATATAAAAATGGACAAATAGTGCAAGAAGTCTTACTCAGTCATCTCAGTCATATGCATTTAGTTGACTACTGAGAGAGGCAAGACAAAAAGCATTAGTAACAGTACAAGAAGTCTAAGCCAAAGCAAAAAACAGTAATATCTCTACAATAACCTTTTAATTCTCATACCTTGTCAGATCTGCCAGAGAAGGTAGTTGTTTAAGTAACAGCCCAGGATAGCACATACAGACACAGCACACAACATGTGAGAGACCCTGAGATTCTTTCACTACATGATTTATCTTCAAACTGAAGTCCCAACAGTAGTCACATGACTGACACCTCAGACTTACTATTAACTTAAAGAGGAAGTGTTTGCATACTGTATTGAAAATACCGCCTCATTCATTTTTGACCACATATGTTTAAACAGTAATGGCCTGGTACACCATCTCCAATGCAGTCCACTAAGCTGCATTGCAAAGATCAGACTAACTAACCCACTACACACATTTACATAAAAATTCCAATATTAGAAAGAAGAATATCTGAAGGAAAATGAAATGTAAGCTGCTGTAAAACAAAGGAAGAACCTTAACTGACATTTTTTTTAATTTTATTTTATTGGGCTAGTGCATTTTCCTCTTATGGATGCAGAACATAAAAATGTATTTAAAGAATTACTAAATACACTTTTATTTAGGCACTCAATGCCAGCACTTTTCCTTGCAGTGAATCTCAACGCCATTTACAGAATGATCAAATCTTTGTGCCATCATTCTAGAAATTTTTTTAGCATGCTGAAGTAGATATGTAATTAAATTTTATGCAAATGTCCAGAACATGCCCTTCCTCATAAGTGCAGCCCCCTCCCCAACCACAGACAGTATATGTTACTGGACACTATACTTTCTCAGAACTACAGACGAAACAAGAACTTCTGACATAACAGGTGTATGCAAAAAGCATATAGATAATCTAGCATTCTGAAATATAATGTCATTTAACAGAATATATAACCATGAACCAACATAAATATACTATTTTTAAATTCTTGCACAACTTACTACACAACATAGTAGAAAACATTTAGCAGATGCCATTTTGTTCAACTAACAGAAAACATAAAAATGAAATAATGTGCTATCCTTTGTAGGCACAAGTGGATATTTAAATACTGTGTCTAACATCAGTTACTTAACTTCTGACAAAGGGCTCCAAAAGCTCAAATAATTGCAAAATCTGTCTTGGTTCAATAAAAGGTTTTTATATCATGATTATGTTTCACTGGGTTTGTGTCACACAAATATAATATTTTAAAAGATGTTTACCATGGCATAAAAGGTGCATGCAAGGCCAAAACCTAAGCCCTAAGCACACACATACATAAGGAATGTCTGTACCTGACTGAATATTGTTTTATTCAGAGTTAGATGTAGAATTAAGCATCACCTTGTTTCTCATTCTCCTAGTTTTCTCACAATAGAATTCAAGACTAGTGAGCAGCATCTAAATTAGACATTCAATAGAGTAAACATACTTTGTTGGAGATTAACAAGATTCACTTTAAAAAATAGCTAATACTTCATAAATTATAATTAGGCAGCATGTAGACTGTGAAGAATAACCCAACATAATCAATTGCCTGATGTGAAGAATATGCAGTCTGCAGCAGAAACTGTTTACAAATGCAGTCAACACTTGCCTCTTATTCAGTGGTGATAAATTATGTGACTTGTATCTAAATACGTCTGTAAATTGTAAGACACAAAAACAGTAGGAGGCATACCTTGGATGATAACAGACCCCATGTGGTGATCTGTGCCATGGGGATTCCATGGGGTTCTAAATACTGAAAACCTGAAACTTTTAGCCATCACTGTTCTGTTATAAATCACAAAGCTTCACCTACCAGCAGTTATGGTTATTGATTGTGGATAACATCAAGGCAGAGGCAGCATACTTCCCAACTGTCCAGATTGTTGCAGAATATCCAGATTTTTGCCTCATATTTTTGGTCTGTTTTGTTTCAGACTTTGTATCCCTTAAAAAATGCATGCTGACATAAAAGCTGTTATTCAAACAACTTTTAAGTTTATAAGTGCAATATTTAAAATCTGCCCCTAGTTTTGATCCTTTTTCCCACCAATATTTTAGGCGTGGTCTAGATTTCTTACACTAAAAGGTTGAGAGGTATGAGAGGCAGCTTTTCTATTAATGTTTTCAGTGGATTAGACTGAAGTCTAGTTAAAAAAATGAGGGTCCACAAGATTAATATAAGGATTCAAGTGCAGGGTAGGGGAACAGAACAGAATTGGCTGTACAAAGAGTGCAGAAAGTCACGGACAGAGTCAGTCAGCAGCACAAGAGTATATAACGAATATGTGTTATGCCCTGATATACATACATTCAGGGCATGAACTGCTCATGTTAGGCTTGTAATCTAAGGCATTTAGAATGATTGCTAGGATTCTGCATGCAAAATGTCCTAATTGCATGCATGCACAAATAGTACGATGCATAGGAAGGAATCTGACATATAATATGGAAGTCTTCTACTAAGACCCACAATACACATATGTAGAGTAAATATTCTTAATTAAGCAAATCATTTTGGCCAAATGTGGGTTTCTGAGAACAGCATAAGGCAATTAAGTGAGTAAGTGATCTACACACCATTTTCTTGTTTGTTTTTAAACCTGATTTGTATGAGACATTGTGCAATAATGCAGAGAGAAAATTAAGCATTGTGTCTGACAGTTTTTTTATGGCTGTGACTTTGATGGAAGCATGCTAACACTGCAGTTTGAAAAGACATTTAAGCTATTACGAATCTGTATCATTGCACTAAAGCTAGTATCACAGAGTAAGTAATACTATAAGACATGTTCAGGGGTACATCCAGATGTATACCACGTATGCCATGGCATACACTTTTTCTGAATTATTTATTTTTTTGTTTTGCTTAATGATGAGTTCATAGGTCCATAGGGTCATAACTTGATACTAAGTAAACAGTCACTAGGAACAGTATGTGCCTAGCCAAATAAGCCCCTTGAATTGCAATGTAATTGAAAAGTGCTTGGCACCTTTGTCAAAAAGTACTACGCGGTGCAACCTGGGGGGGGGGGGGGGATGCCTATTCATTTATAATGAATGACTTGCAAAGTGGCAAGTATATCACTTTGTCTGACAAGTAAGGCGATCTTGCTCCATAGGTGTGGAATGTGTTGGATTATATACCTCTCCAACCAATGAGTTCATTTATTTTCAGATATAGGTTAAAATAATTGTTCATGTCTGTTTCAAAAGGTATTGATTTTGCAGAGATGCAGGAGGTTAAATAGGGAAGGGTTCTTCATTGCTCAAAAAAACAAAGCAAAGGTCACTGCAAAGCAGTTGTTAGAAAACTAAATACAAGGAATGAGATAAACAATGCGATAGTAGAGAAAAAGATGCAAAAAAATAAATAAATACATAATCTGAGCCCTATGGTACATCACTGGGTTTTACATTCGGCATCCTAACTTTCAGTTGACTCCTGAAGCTTGACCAGCAAATCATTGGTCAAATCTGGTCAAATGTTCTTTTTCTTGACAATAAATGTGGTTGAACATCCTCTTTATTAGCAATGCAGTATAGCGTCTGCATAATAGTAAGAATTTTTTATTTATTTATTTTTTTTATTTAAGTTATTGTTTTTAACAAGTTCATAAATTCTTTGGCATTCCACACTTTGTGTTTTATTAATATCAAAAAATAACCGAAATGCAAACTACATCTTACAATACAGCAAGGTGGTGGCTGAGAGCATCTTATAATGTAGTTTAAGGAAAACCTTTGAAACCACACAAAGCAAGTTTTTGCTGGTCTGTTGGTTACAGTATTGCAGTTCATAAGGCAACATTAGAGGTTCTAATCACCTCAAACAACCTCAGATGCTCTTTTTTCAATTCAGAGCTGTGGACCCATAATTTGATTGCAGTGGCAAGGCTTTGTATTTCTGCCTTTGTACTTAATTTTTTCCTCAAATTTCATTTTTCCCTGCATACTTTTATTTATTTATTTAATTTATTTATCTAGTTATATAGTTGGTGGTAAGTAGCTGCATTTACTTATATGCATACAAATATTTCAAGCACGGGCACTAATACCCTTCTAGTCTGCCAATATACTAAAATAGTTGTTCCCATAATGTGTCCAGGCTGTTCATAAAAATATCTAGACTAGTGCTTGCTTTAATATAATTTGGTAGTCTATTCCAGGCATCAGCTGCTACAACAGAAAACCAATTAGTTCACTTCTCATTCCTCCAGAATCTTCTACATAGGTTATCTGATGATTCTCTACTACTTTTTGAAAACCACAAACATTCCCAGAGGTAGTTGTCTCTAAATGCCCTGAATAAGGTGTTCCCTTAAATATCTATATGTGATACTGTGCAAATTCAGATATTTTAGTCTTTCATAATAACTTCAGTTTTTACATCCATGGATGCCCTTGGTATATTTCTGTTGTACTCTTTCCAGTTTACTAATTTTGTTTTCTTATAAGCTTTCCATATTGTTATTCAATACTTAAGTTTGGGTCTAATATAACTCATTTCTGATCTCCTAGACAATTTTTTTATACAGCATATAGTTCTGTAACTATCATTAAGCAATTGGTTAATAGGATTAGAAAAACTGAGAGCTGGATCTACCCATTTACTCAGGTCTGTGCTGTATTAAATATTCACCATTCAATTTATGTCTTCCTAGTCTGACATGTTTAGCTTTTGATATAGTTCTCGGCATATTATTCTCCTGTGCCCAAATGCTCAATTTAGTCAAGTTCTTTTGCAGACATGTAATCAGTTCACCCACATTCTACAAACTATAGAGCACCTCGGATGACAAGATAGTTCTGAAAGATATAATCTAAAGAGGTATGGGACTAGGACAGAGAACCCTGTGGGACACCCTGACTGTAACCAAGAATTTCACATGTCTAATTGCTATATGATGCTTGCCATATCCTATTTGTACTCTATGTTGCTATCCATCTTATGAAGAGTACATCAATACCAGGTTGTTCTAATTTATTGATCAGTGATTTGTGTATGACCCTATCAAATGCTGAAGTTAAGCCTATATAAATTACATCACAGCACAATTACTTATTCATATCTGTTATTATGTTGTTATAAAACATCATGTTACAGATGGTAATAGATCTATTTTCAACATATGCATGCTGATATATGGTTTCAAGTCCCAACCTTATCAGTTTTAATAATAACTTATCCAATATTACCTTCTCAATTATTTTTCCACAACATGAAAGTAGACTTAAAGGTCTGTATGACTCTGGGTTTGTCCTACTCCCCTTTCCCTTAAAGACAGGTTTAGCAAGTGATTGTTTCCAGTCTTGAGAAATCTCCAAATATTTATGCAACCTAGTAAATAATAGATATAATAGGTTCATAGGTGTGTACTAGGCCAATGGCCCTGGAGCCTTTACAAGCCTATCCCATAGCAGTGCCCTGGCATCATACCGCCATTAGTTCCTGGTGCCTCTGTCATGTAGAGCCACTGGAGTGATCCCTGGAGTGAACTTTCTATTTCCCATCCACTCAAGATTTCTCTTGAAAAGGGCCAGTGAGGTGCTCTGCTTGACATGTATGGGAAGTCTCTTCCAGAGCATGGGCAGTCTCTGGGTTATGAACCTGTCCCTCCAGCTTGTTCTGTTGATTGTGGTAATGAGGTTGAGGTCCTTGGAGCAGGTGGTGTGGAGGGATTGGGATTTCTTTAGATATTGCATTTCTAACAGAGCTGGCTTTGTAAGTCAAGCAGAGATTGCCTCTGAGTAGGTGATATGAAACAGAGAATAGTTGGAGTTTTTTGAGTCTGTCCATGGTATGTAATGGTACTGTAAGCTCTAGCTGAAGTGTTCCCAGGTTATTATTACTAATTCTGTCTCCTCCCTTTGCTTTGCTTGGCTCCAGTTTGCATAGTTCTTTATCAATCTAATCTAATTTGATCTCACTGTATGAGATTATGTGGATGTCACTAGGACAACTTATCAACCCCTTTATGGAGCCAGACTATTCTGCATAAGATTTTGTAAGTATACCTATAATCTGTTGTGTCTAAGAATACATTTTAGATCCTACACACAGTTTACCAGCTGATATGTCTATACTCCTTCCACATGTTATGTATCAATAAAATTGCTTCCTATTATGCTCAATATTTTTGTATACATTTTCTTCAAATTTTTCTTGACCTTGTTTCACACTACATTTAATTTGTTTGTCCATCTTGTTTACTTCAGTTTCAAAGTTATATTTTGCCTTTTTTTCTGTTGCTTATATTGTTTATCTCTCACCTAAATCAAGTATCTTGTTCTTATGGAAATAAATCTCCTGATGTGTGCCTAGATCCCGATGTTAAATATTTTTTGATTTTTTTTTTAATTCAATTTCTGTTTCAAAACTTTCCACAGTCCTTCTACTGTTTTTCCACTGAATGCATCAATCCAATTATTTTTACACAGTGGCTGTTTTGCTTCCATGTAATCTGTTATTAATCTTCTGTGCATTGGTTTAAATTTCAGTATGGCACAATTATCTAGCAACAAATTAACCGTTATAACCCCATGATTGTGGCACATCACTGGTGGTAAAACCTAACATGAAGTAACAGCATTTTTTTAGGAACATCAACAGTGTTTAGTAAATTCTGTTCATGGGTAGATTTACAGTCT
The DNA here is from genome assembly GCF_019279795.1 of Protopterus annectens. Lineage (NCBI taxonomy): Eukaryota > Metazoa > Chordata > Ceratodontiformes > Protopteridae > Protopterus > Protopterus annectens. Next base: position 202,135,086 of record NC_056725.1, on the reverse strand, counting down.
GAAGCAATTGTTGTTCTTGAGCATATATTGTGAACAGTATCCTTACTAATGTTATTGACTCAATATTATTCCAGTCTGTTTCTGGTAAATTTAAGTCCCCAGACACTATTATTCTTCCCTCTTCTGTTTCATACAAGAAATGTATGAAATCTTCTAGGTCATCAGCACTTGACTTGGTGGTCTGTACACTCCAATGATTGTTATATGTTCCAGGGTTGTCTTTATTGTCGCAGTTACACAGTCTATAGTATTGGTGTTATCACTGAACATGTAATAATCACAAATCTCATAGCTATCTTTAATTCCTATCATAACACCTCCACCTGATTTTCTTTTACAGTAAAAAATATTTATACCCTGACAGAACTGGTTTTCAGTCATTGTTCTCTAACCGCGTTTTGCTAACCGTAACAACATCAGTCTTGTGGGAGGATAGCAAATGTTCCAATAAAAAAACTTTATTATCAATGCTCCTAGCATTAACAGCCATCAGAGATACATCAAATGTTGTGATCTGTGAACTGTTACATTTTCAACCTGGCAAAAATCCCGCCTTGTGTTTGTCAACTATTGAAAACTATCTGCTGCAAAGATTCTCTTCCCTGAACTTGATAAGTGCAAACCATCCTATACGAACATGTATGCCCAAAATCAGGCTCGGATGTTTTTCACATTTTTCATTTTTAAAGCAGGACATTTTTTTTTTCATATAGGTATTTACCCAAAAAATCTTTTCATTCACAGTGACATGACTCTCCTTTCTATATGTGATTTGTGAAAAATACATCCTAATACCTGTTTAAGCTATGCTGTCTAAGTTCTCTACTAACAGTTAGAGAGTCCTTGTAGATGAGATCATTTCTACAAACATGAATAAAAGCAGAGCCATACTTCCTTACATTAAGTCATTCAAAAGTTTGCCTCACATCCTCTATTTTTGCTCCTGGCAAGCATTACATTATTCAATGTTCTTTTTCTTTTCTGCAAATGTAAGTATCAGTTCCTCTAATAACTGAATCTCCAATTACAAGAATATCTTTTCTGAGCAGATCTGAACAATCTTCATCTTCTAATTCAGTAATATCTGCTCTATCAGTCATTGTAAAGGAATGACCTTCATCACATTTAGTCTTATTAATCCCGCTGTTTTCTTTGCTTATTACATTTGCAAGCATAACAATTCTCATCCAGCTGGCTGTGTACATCCACAGCTTGAGCCACGTTGCTAATGTCGGACTTTCTCCTCCTTTTTCTTACAGTATTCAATCCTTCTACATTCAGTTTTGATTTCTTTCTTTTCAACTGCTCATTGCCTCTTTTTTCTACCTTCTCTTTTGGAAAAACGATACCTTTTTCTGTAATCTGAAGGTTTTCTGATTGAAAAATGTTATCATTCCCCGTAATGTGTGTGTTACATAACAAAGCAGTGTCCTTTTTAGCATGTATTCTCATTGCTTTACAGACATTTATCAGTTTTTTTTTTCTCTTTGTTACTTGTTGTGAACTTCTCCCTTTCTTTCATTTTTATTTCCTTCTATATACTCTGAATCCTCCGATTGTTAAATACTTGTATCCAGAATTCCAGTGGCATTATCTTGCTTCATAGGGGTTGAGTGATCATTATAGACAATAGACACATCCTTTCTTAAATGTGTTCTATTTGCTCTTTGCCTAACATTCATTAATATATGTAATGGCAGTCCTGCAAGCCATGCAGATTACACAAGAGCAATCGTCATCAAAAAGTCTAGATTTACTACTAATAACGGTAAGCAAGTCAAACAACGTTTGACACGAGGAAGGTGCAAATGAATAAAAAATTCTAAAAGAAAGAATAATCAAAGTGAGAGCACAAAATTCAAAGGGAACAGAAATCAACTTCTAAGACAAAAGTCACTCAATCAGTATACAACTAAATATTAAATGAATTACAGTAAAGTTATTGCTCTGACAGTACAAGTTTTGAAAGTCACACAAAAGCTGGAATTCCTTTACATCACACGTGCACACATGCAGTAACTTCTGCTCATAGGCGCACCTCTTTTTATCTGTAAAGATGGATAAATCACAAACCAAGACAGGATTGTTCAGATAAGCTCTGCATTGTCCTCTCTGCAGTCTGTGTGAATTTATAGCCGACTAGGCCCCTTAGGATGGCTAGAGTTTGTTTATCCAAAACCCACCCCTTTCTAACAACTAACAGTAAAAATTAGAAGTAAAAGAGCAAACTATAAATCAAAGTAAATCTTCTTGTCAAAAACTATCCCTTCCTTCCTATAAACAGTGTAAAACAGTGTGCAAAAAATAAAATATAAATTCAAATAAAACCTTCTCTTACCAGGCTACTGCACAGTCAATCACAAACCAATACAGGATTGTTTAGATAAGTCATATTATGGTATGTTGCTTTATTACTGGAGCACAACACATTGCAGCAGTAAACATATACTTTCTTTTTGCTTTATACAATTATTTAACTTACTCTTGTAAGCCTCTAATGGACTTTATGTCTTAGAAATAAAAGTCAACCTTCTGTTGCTTTGATAATATAAGAATAGATCCTTGAATAAACAATAACAGCCAAGAAGATATTTTATTCTACTTTTATTTATATATTTTTTGTTTACAGGTTACTGAACTGGACCAAAGCATCTGTTACTCAGTTACTACCCATAGACATATAATAAAGAGATGTGGTCCAGATAGACCTTCCCAGAAATAGAGAGAAATGAATGGGTGCAAGTATTGAATAATTATGCATAGAGGAGGGTAGAACACCCAACATCGGCACTGCTCCTTGGAAGTGTCCTGCTGTTTAATGGGTGTATGATCTCACTCAAGGAAAATCAGTCCGTCAAGCTACTGTCCTGTAATTCACCCAAAGTGCTATGTAAACCAGCTCAGTAATGGTCAGTGTTACCAAATATACTGGACATCTTCTTGATGGAGAACAGTGAGCAGACAGATCCAGAGCAAAGCAAATGAAAGGCATCAGCTGATAATAATTACCTATTTTAAAATATTTGATGAGTGTGAGCAAATTACTTGTTTTATTGCATCATTTTTCCATTGGTCTGTAACTCTATTTTTTTTCTTATTTACAGATAAACTTTTTCATATTTATTCGAATTATTAAAATCCTTGTCTCCAAACTTCGAGCACATCAGATGCGATACAATGATTATAAATGCAGGTAAGATTAATTGATGGATAGGCAATCTCTGTTTCATTATACATATAGAAACATCATCCCTGTGCATGTCACACACACAAATGTAAGCCCACACACGCACATACGCACACACCCACATATGTATGTACAAACACGCATACACACACACACACACACACACACACACACACACACACACACACACACACACACACACACACAAAGACTTCCTGTAGAAAATTGATTTGCAAAGTCAATATATTAATGTTATCTGGTATCAATGAAATGTATGAGGCTGCCTGAATTTCAGAATTAAATATCTTGCAGCTTTTGACGAAAAAATATTTTACAGTCTGAAAGCTTACAAACACAAGTAAAAATAGTTTCTGGTGATTTCTGACCTGGCAGCTGCTTTATATGGGAACATGCTAACCCAGCTCTCTACTTATCATGAGTAAATATTACATATGTGTTGTCTCCCCCACAATCATTTCTAGAAAGATACATTTTGACAGTTATTTCACTAGACGACCAGTCACAAAACAGAAACAGTAAAATGTTTCAGTCAAAAAAAAAAGAGCTGTATAGGCCATTTCAGCAACTCATTTCAGCATGCAATTAAATTCCCATACTGAAATTGACAGTTTCCCACAGTCCGCCTTAGCATAACTAATGTCATTAAAACTCCCTGCAAACAATAATAGCTTAACTATAAAAAAATGAATAAGCACATTTAGCACCTGAAGAGGTGTTTGCATGCACATAGATGTGGTTCTGTAGCTTTGGTAATAAACCAGACTGGACTACTAGGATAGGGAGTGTAGCATATCATTTTGTTTTTAAAATACACTAGTAAGAATGGAAAATAACATATGAAGAAAATTGTACAACTTCACTAAAGGTAATGACTGGGATTTTCTTTTTTACTCTGTGAGATAAATTTCAATTCGAAGCTAAGACACAAACACAAACTGGATCGGTACTATCAAAAGAAGAAGCACCACAGTGTATCCAACTGCCCAAATAAATCCTGCAAGCACGATGAAATAACGTACTGTTTATTACAAAAAACAAAAAATCACATAAAGTGCTTTTCATCAGGCCACATAGCCCAACTTCTTCAGATAATTATACAACATTGGACATAAACTACATAGGAAGTGAAAAGTCAACTGGTTCCTGAATCAACAGGAATCAGTTGCTCTTAAAGTGGCAACCACCTTCATTCATTACCTAAAATATATAGCTTAAACAGCTCTCATCTACGCATTGTTTTAAAGCAATGTTTTAAAATAATAGACAAATAGTATAAAAAGATCTAAAACCAATAATTATCTATTATGAAATATTAATGCAGTTAAAGTTAAAATTATACGTATATATTTATATTTTTATTTTTATGTTCTAGTATAATAAATCTTAAAAGCATGTGGATAAAAACATGTAAATAAAAAACAGCAAAACCTGACTTAAGAAGCTGAAAGTCAAATACACTCTAAGACAATAGTATGCATAGACCATTTTAAACACAGTATAATAGTCAACTCCTAACCAAATTTTTAAGTTGTAATATACACTTAATTGAATACATTTCGTTAATGCCCGGAGGGTAACATGCAAAGGTACGTAATTGCCAACTCAATTCTAATTTCTCTAAGAGCAAGAAAAGAGGCCCTCCTCTAGGGTCATAGGGAATACAATCTATAGCCCTAAAAGTAAAACCATGGGTGGGTGCTTTCATAATGTGCCTGGCCAATGCATTCTCTGATTTGTTAGACCTAATAGCGTATGTGTGTTCATAGACCCTGTACCTAAGCCTTCTGTCAGTTTTGCCGATATAGAAGGCAGGGCAGGTGTGACACTTAGCCAGGTATACCACTCCCTTGGAGTTACAATCAAATTTGTACTTAGTATTGTATTCAAAACCTCTTATACTAAATTTTGTTCCCTGCTCCATATATTTACAATAGGGGCATGACAAACACTTGTTCATACCTGCATGGTTAAATGTAACAGAGTTTGAGTACCGAGTTTCCACTAGATTCTTTAAGTTTTTGCTTTTCTTTAAACTATTCTAGGGAAGTCAATAGGACCTCTTGGTAGATGTGTATCCATGTTTATCAAGTCCCAATTTTTCCTTAAAATATTTATAAACTCATAACTGTCTATACAATACGTAATAATAAGTCTATTTTCATTTTCATTTAGTGTCCCGTCCTGTAATGTACAACTGTTTGTTTCTAAACTCTGGTTACGTGATAATATTGCTTTGTAAAAGCCCACTTCTCTTTTATTTTTCACTTCCTGACAAATTTCTTGTAGGAGTGGAATAGGATAACCTCTCTTTTTAAACATGTCCATAAGTGTTGAGCATTCTTCAATGAACTGGTTGTCATCCGTAACCATTCGAGCTGCCCTTACAAATTGGCCCTTAACAACAAAACGTTTTTGATGGGCCGGATGGCAGCTACTATAGTGAAGAAATGCATTTGAATATGTTTCCTTTCTATAAATCCTGGCTTTAAAACATTGGTTTTGTCTATCCTTACTTAAATCAACATCCAAATAAGCAATTATATCCTGTGAAAAATTATATGTGAATTTTAAGAATGTACTAGTGTTGTTTAAGTAAGTTAAAAAGTTAGAAGCCTCCTGTTGGTTACCCTGGAACAGGATAAATATGTCATCCAGGAAACTTATATAATATTTAATCTTACTTGTGTATGTAGTTACACCAAAGACATGTTCATGTTCCCAGTAGGCCATTACTAAATTTGCAAATGTACTACCACATAGAGAGCCCATCGCCACTCCTATTTTTTGTAAGTAGTATATGTTGTTAAAAGTGATGTAATTGTTGGAAAGAACTGTGTCCAATAATTCAGCCATCAGTTTTATTTCATTCTGGGGGGCTCCCATATCATGTAGTAATAAACTCACCCATTCAATTCCCTCTGTGTGGGGAATTGATGAATACAAGTCTTTCACATCTATTGTGAGAAAGTTTAAATCATCTTGGTATTGTAGATGGTTTATATTGTCCAAAAATGCCCAAGAATCTTTACAAATGTACTTTTGTTGAGCCACATATTTCTTTAAAGTGTGGTCAAATTTAGAGCAAGCATAAGTAATACTAGCTCTAGCATCGACCAATGGTCTCATGGGTGGGTTGTCTATGCATTTATGTATTTTTGGTACTCCAAAAATAGTCGGTATTCTTGGGGCTGACATATGTAAATAATTTGCTACAGTCATAGCTATCCTTGCTTCAATGAATAATTCTTCAAACAATACCCTAACTCTTCTATAAGCTGTGTTTAATTCATTCTTTGATACCTCCTCATAAGTGTCACTTTCTAAAATGGTCTGAATTTTATTGTTATAATTGTCCAAGTTGAAAATAACTATGCCCCCTCCTTTATCTGGTTTCATGGTCCTGACATGTGCTTGTTGCAAATACATAAGTTTTTCTTGTTTGGTGATGTTATAATTAAAACTAGTGGTGTATTCATTATTCATCTTGTTTACTTTGTGAAAAATATCTAACATACATGTTTTTTCAAACAAAGCCACGTCTGGATGGGAATGCGGGCAAAATGTACTAGTAATATAAAATAGTGTGATAGAGGATGGTGCCTCTCCTAGTAGTAAGTTTAAATTCAACTTCCTAATGAATAATTTAAAATCAGTAATAAACTCTGCTATGTTGGTTCTACATGAAGGGACAAAAGTGAAACCTTTTGCTAATAAATTAGCTAAAGTAGTATCAACATGCAAGTCAGAGTAATTAAAAATCTTAAAGTCCCCAGTAGAACTGTATACAGTAGTAACAACTGGTTCTTCTAAAAATGCATTCCCTTCATCTGCTTTCTCCTGCTGTGTCGGTTCTGCAATGGAAAGATCCATAGTGCCCACATTAGTATGTTCACTAGTTACTGATGTGAATGATAGTACGTTTTCTTCGTGTCTTGCCTCAGGTTGCACCCCGAGGCAGAAACTTGAAAATCCTGATTACCAAAGCCATTTTGGCTTCTTGGACCATAGTGGGCATTGTGCAAATTATTACCCTGGTTAGTTGCATTGAGTCTATTAATTTGAACCCCATTTTAATTAGTCTTGTACTTTTCATTGCTATTGTTGTTGATGGTGTTATTACCTTTCTTTTTGGGTATTTGTGTCCAGCCCTCTTCAAATTGGTCCAATTCATGCATGTCCGTAGTTCTGCCAACTCCCCCTGCTGTCGTACCCTGACTTTGGTCCCTAATGTTGTCAAAGTTCGTCTGGGACAAGGGAGGTGCTGAATCTCTTATCATAGGCTTCCCTATCACGATTTAGTTTTTTGACTTTGTTGTTTTTTAATTTCTCAAAGTAATGATCAATAGTAGAAAATGATCTTTCATATTCATACTTGTAATGAAAAAAGTCACTGTCTCTCTTTATTTCACCATCTAACCTAGTAGCTTCCTGTAGTAAGTCGTCTGCAGTTTTTTGATAGTGCTTACTTATAAGTTGCAACAGTTCAATACCATGATTATTAAACATTTTTATTAAGTCCTGGTGAAATTCCGAACCTCCTACCAGCCCAGTAGGATATTGCCAAATTCAAAGACCTTTTGGAACTATGCCTTCGCTGATACATTGTTTAAAATAAGCTGGTTCCAAATGTAGTTTTTTGTATTTAAGTAACTTTAAGTCTAATAGTTTAAGTTTACCATTCAATGTTTCAGATGGTACATTTTCAGTAATTAGCTCACCTTGTGTTCGAGCTGAAGTAGGAAACTGAAAAGTTGGTAACTGTTCTGACCAAGAAGAAAAGTCAAAATTAAAGTTCAGGTTTGCTGCTGATCCATTGGAAGTGCATTCTCCTTGTAAAACATGGCCTTCGCCTCTGTTGTTACGTCCACATTCCAACTCTTCTTGCGGTGTGGGGTGAATAGACATGTTGAGAAGAAGGTCCTCGTCTGGTGTATCCATACAGTTGTTAGACAAAGGACTTACTAGTTTCTGTTATTTAGAAGATGGTAATGAAGGTGCTTTTGTTGTAATGGGTGGCGCCATAGGTTTCCCAGCCAGACTGTCAACTCTAGCCTCCAATACATCAACAAGCTGTTTAGATAATTTAAGCACTAAAGCCGATAAAGTAGATAGTGCTCCTTCCGTTTCATTCATACCTCCATCTGGGTCAGAAGTGAGGGAAGCAGGTACATTTGTAGGCTCTTCCATGAGAAACAAATGAAGCTAAGACACAAACACAAACTGGATCCGTACTACCAAAAGAAGAAGCACCACAGTGTATCCAACTGCCCAAATAAATCCTGCAAGCATGATGAAATAACGTACTATTTATTACAAAAAACAAAAAAATCACATAAAGTGCTTTTCGTCAGGCCACATAGCCCAACTTCTTCAGATAATTATACAACATAGGACATAAACTATATAGGAAGTGAAAAGGAAGTGAAAAGTCAGCTGGTTCCTGAATCAACAGGAATCAGTTGCTTTTAAAGTGGCAACCACCTGCATTCATTACCTAAAATATATAGCTCAAACAGCTCATATCTACGCATTGTTTTAAAACAATGTTTTAAAATAATAGACAAATAGTATAAAAAGATCTAAAATCAATAATTATCTATTAAGAAATATTAATGCAGTTAAAGTTAAACTTATATGTATATATTTATATTTTTATTTTTATGTTCTAGTATAATAAACCGTAAAAGCATGTGGATAAAAACATCTTAGAGAAATTAGAATTGAGTTGGCAATTACGTACCTTTGCATGTTACCCTCCGGGCATTAATGAAATGTATTCAATTAAGTGTATATTACAACTTAAAAATTTGGTTAGGAGTTGACTATTATACTGTGTTTAAAATGGTCTATGCATACTATTGTCTTAGAGTGTATTTGACTTTCAGCTTCTTAAGTCAGGTTTTGCTGTTTTTTATTTACATGTTTTTATCCACATGCTTTTAAGGTTTATTATACTAGAACATAAAAATAAAAATATAAATATATACATATAATTTTAACTTTAACTGCATTAATATTTCATAATAGATAATTATTGGTTTTAGATCTTTTTATACTATTTGTCTATTATTTTAAAACATTGTTTTTAAACAATGCGTAGATGAGAGCTGTTTAAGCTATATATTTTAGGTAATGTATGAAGGTGGTTGCCACTTTAAGAGCAACTGATTCCTGCTGATTCAGGAACCAGCTGACTTTTCACTTCCTTTTCACTTCCTATATAGTTTATGTCCTATGTTGTATAATTATCTGAAGAAGTTGGGCTATGTGGCCTGACGAAAAGCGCTTTATGTGTTTTTTTGTTTTTTGTAATAAACAGTACGTTATTTCATCGTGCTTGCAGGATTTATTTGGGCAGTTGGATACACTCTGGTGCTTCTTCTTTTGGTAGTATAAATTTCAATTTGGCCATTGATTTATTGTAGAATCAGAAATTCAGGTAACCCTGGAGAAGAGACAGCATTCTTCAAACAATGTTTCGTCTTGGAGTAGATGTAAGACTGTACCCTGTATGAGGCAAGGGGTATCCTATTATCAGCCATTTAATACTCTTGAAAGCTGTAGCCTAGTTGTGCAGACTACTGCAAGAGAAGAAATGATCCTGTCCTTGCAAGGCTAACAGCTTTATGTCACAGGATTAAGGCATACATTATTGTAACCCATACTAGTGAAAGCACTAACTTGAATTAATAGAAATCACTTACAAAACACCTTACTGTATAAAAAACAAAAACAGCAATAATATTAAACAATGTTATTGTAGGGAACAAACCGATTTGCACTGCCCACAGCCTTACACATACTGACACATATCCACACACGTACAGATGTAGATAGCAGACAGTTGAAATAAACCCATTTAATGTATTGCTGCTTTTATTTACATTCAGACATCAGTTGAACAACACTCTAGTTCAGTTCTACAATAGTGCCAGATGCAATATTAACAGCATAGGGATGCTTAACAATTGTTAAATACCCTTCTAAGTTTTGTTAAGGTTGGATCTTGCCCTATAGCAGTAACTGATATATGAGCCTTATAATGGCACCCCATTCACTATATATATATATATATATATATATATATATACACGAAAACGTAACCAATCCCTGGAGATATAGAGAAACAATGCCCAAGACAGAAGGTATTATAAACCCAGTTCAAATAGATAAATTCACTGATCCAAATAACACTCTCCTTCTTAGTGAGCACACAAAGTTTTAATGAACGTAAGCGCTTTCACGGTACTCCGCTTCCTCAGACGTATCAATGAACAAACAAATCATGTTAGCTTAAATACATACATGCGCACTAGTGTTACAGAAAATCCATGATCCTTAAAGGTACATAGCATAAAACACTTAAAACACAATCTAAACCATTTACTATCTAATATATATAAAAATAATATATAAGTCTACAACTGACTAGCTGGTTAATGAAGCGCTACTAAAAACAATACAAATTACTAAAACTCAACTATAAATATGTTAGCTACAACATTCCCAATGTCAGCATACATACACAATAAATGTATACGGAGGATGCAAAAAAGTGAAAAATAAATAAAATAAATACATGTAAAAAACATCTATAAATACAAGCAAGTATATCTGTGCAAATGTGCACAGATATTATACATACCATTTAATAAAATAAAATACTTATAGACTACATAATGTTTATAAAATCTTGTGCATACTTATCTAAGGGGTCTTGATCTAAGTATAGGTTTTAGTGGTACACTATCATTTAAACCTCTGCCACGATGTGCAGATAGGCGAAGAATCCATCTGGTTTCAGATTCCTCTGTAAGATTAGTGAGGTCCCCACCCCTTATGGGTAAAGTCTGTACATGTAATGTCTGGAACATAAAAACATGCCCTTCCCCTTTCAAAAGCATATGTTTAGCTGGAGCACTATACATTTCCTTCCTATTAAAACAGTAGTAGTGATCCCTGATTCTCTCTCGCAGGCTCCTGTTGGCCATTTGCACAGATATACTTGCTTGTATTTATAGATGTTTTTTACATGTATTTATTTTATTTATTTTTCACTTTTTTGCATCCTCCGTATACATTTATTGTGTATGTATGCTGACATTGGGAATGTTGTAGCTAACATATTTATAGTTGAGTTTTAGTAATTTGTATTGTTTTTAGTAGCGCTTCATTAACCAGCTAGTCAGTTGTAGACTTATATATTATTTTTATATATATTAGATAGTAAATGGTTTAGATTGTGTTTTAAGTGTTTTATGCTATGTACCTTTAAGGATCATGGATTTTCTGTAACACTAGTGCGCATGTATGTATTTAAGCTAACATGATTTGTTTGTTCATTGATACGTCTGAGGAAGCGGAGTACCGTGAAAGTGCTTACGTTCATTAAAACTTTGTGTGCTCACTAAGAAGGAGAGTGTTATTTGGATCAGTGGATTTATCTATTTGAACTGGGTTTATAATACCTTCTGTCTTGGGCATTGTTTCTCTATATCTCCAGGGATTGGTTACGTTTTCGTGTGTATATACATTTTCGATGGAAGGTATGCCCGAGAATTGTTTTACTGACCTGAGCGATGAAATGTTTGTTATCAACTCGCTCAAGAATATGTTTTGTGAACCATCTAATCCTTTGTTATCCACGGATGGTGCACCAATGTTAGACACCGACGAGCATAATGTGGACAATGATATCAAGGTGAGACAACTTAGAAGGGACGTCGAGAACGACTTATATAGATATAAGCGTCTACAAGCTCAGCGACTACACTTGGAAGCAAGTATTTCATGTAAAGTGATTCCTAGGGGCTTAAGGATACTTAATATGCCCACTTATGGGAATACTTTCCCGGACTTATTAGTCAAATGGCAGAAAATCAACCTTCAAGCGAGTATGGCTCATATGCAGCTCCTGATTGACTTTTTTAAACCACAGGAGAGTGAATTGATGCACAAGATTGCAGATAAACAACAACAGCTGATTGACGTTCTTGGCGTCGAATCTACTGAGATTTACTTGCATGATTTGACCGAGCGAGTAACAAGGTATGGCGATACGCTATTAGGTCAAAAGAGGAAGAAATTACAGCGGGACCGAAGGGACTTTGAAAACAATAATGTTTTCACATGGCCTCGAACCATACAGCCTGGTGAGCAACGCACCGATAATATACGGCCTAATGTGAATGTAAGGAACAGAGAAATGGCTCTGAATGATGGCGATAGAGCTATAATTACCGCCGATAATATTCAACAGCAATGAAAACAGGCCAGTGTCACACCTGCTGAAAGTAATGGGCACAAGTCGCAACATAGTGATGAGTGTAACGCACCCGTTAGGGATAGTGATGGCAGCAGTACGCCTAAACTTACTACATCCGTATATTTCACTCCAGCGGAGGGTCCAGCAGCAGCTTCTAACAGTGAGCAAGACAAAACCATCAGGGCAGCCAGTGTTGTAAGGAGGAAAATACAACTGGATAAGCTTAATGCAGGCCAGCAGCAGGTTTTTCCGGACGTTCCACTGCCAATTCGATTGGGAAGGAAGCGTTCCATGGAGTACGAGCCAGCGAGGACTGTGAAAAGAAGGGATACATACATGGACAATCAGGGCCCAGCATTGAAGGCGAAGTGGGGCCACATTCATTAGTATGGAATATTTCGAAGCATATGTTAACAGAGGATGAACATTCAGTATTAAACAAGGGTCTAACATTTATCCCCTGTGCGGAAGCAGATGTAAGTGACATTTTACTTTCCATTAGACTATTTGCCAGAAATGTCAATTTCAAGTTACTATATAAGAACACTGAAATGATGAATGAAGTGGGTTTTAAAAGGAAAAGCTTGGCTAATCCACATCTTCCACCTAATTTAGACTTGTTTATTAAAAATGTTGAAACTGACTTGTACCGTACCTGTGGGTCGAGCTATTCTAGTTTCAGCAATAATCTGAGTAAACATGAGTTTGAAGCACTCACTAGTCTGAAAAGGAATAATGATATAATCATACGCCCTGCCGACAAAGGTGGACTCATTGTCATCTTGGATAGATGTTTTTACATCCGGTCTATGATTGACATGCTTTCAACTAATGCATATTTGAATGTCAGTGTGGATGATGTCAATGAATCATGTAGACTTGTGTTGAACATGTTAATGGAGTGTAAAGCACTAGGACTATTGACGGATGAGATGTACAATTATTTACTGGTTGAACATCCCAGAGTCCCTTGTATCAATGGACTCCCAAAAATACATAAACACAACACCCTACCACCATTTAGACCTATTGTGGCGGGTGAAGGGTGGCTTACTGAGCCAATTTCGATCTTTTTAGACCACCAATTAAAATCTGTCCTTTCACGTATTCCTTACGTGTTAAAGGACACAGGACAGTTTCTTGGTGACTTGCATGAATATGTTACCCACCATGATGCAGAGGGAACACTCCTTGTCACCATGGATGTTGTTTCCCTCTTCACTTGTATTCCTATGGATAAGGGTGTAAGTATGGTGAAGGAATTAATATCTGAATTCTTGACGAATACAGAGGTAGATCTAATTTGTTTATTACTTGAGACAGTCCTTGAGAACAACATATTTGTTTTTATGGACAGATATTACAAGCAGGTTATTGGAGTGGCAATGGGTACCAGTTGTGCCAACTCATATGCCAACTTGGTCATGGCAGCATGGGAGAGAGAGGCTATAACACCTTGTCCACATGTTGCCTTTTACCGTAGGTTTGTGGACGACCTCTTTCTCCTGTGGTCAGGCACGGATGACTCATTGACCCTCTTTTTGAACCATCTTAATAACACGAATAGCTTTCTGCGTTTTACGTTGGAACGTTCCAACACAATCATCAATTATCTTGATGTTACAGTATACAGGGATAATTGTACTCTCAAGACCAAACTGTATAGAAAACCATGTTATAAGGCTTCATTTTTATCCACTAGTAGTATGCACCCTCCTAAAACGTTTGACAACATAGTAAAGGGCCAGGCTTTGAGAGTTTCTCGCCTCTGTTCAGATCATGGGACCTTTGAGAGGGAACTAGAACGCCTTGAAAATAACTTCTGTGAAAGAGGTTACTGTAGATCAAATGTAGAACATATATGCAAAAATGTCGTTAAAGCAAGGAATCTTAGAGGCCAACCCTATTTTTCAGATCAAAGGGATTGTCATGAGAAGATGACAGTGAATGACAGTAGGCTCCCTATGGTTTTACCCTATGGAAGGAATACTAAGATTGTGCAACAAATCATTATGCAGAACTGGAATATAGTGACTTCTGATGAGGACACTAGAAAGGTAGTGGGGAATTGCCCGAGATATACCTACACCAATTTGATGAGCCTTAAACAACAATTATGTTTTCCCAAATTGACTAGTCTTGATATTACATCTTCACCTGATTTTGGGACCAAGAAATGTGGAAGATGTACTCAATGCATCTATATTGATGCATCGAGGTTCTTTAGAAACCCAAATGATGGGAAACTATGGGAACTTAGGTGTAAGGCTGATTGTAACACTAGAAATATAGTCTATGTAGCGTATTGTAAGGCTTGTTTTGCATTCTATGTTGGCAAAACCAACAGGAGCCTGCGAGAGAGAATCAGGGATCACTACTACTGTTTTAATAGGAAGGAAATGTATAGTGCTCCAGCTAAACATATGCTTTTGAAAGGGGAAGGGCATGTTTTTATGTTCCAGACATTACATGTACAGACTTTACCCATAAGGGGTGGGGACCTCACTAATCTTACAGAGGAATCTGAAACCAGATGGATTCTTCGCCTATCTGCACATCGTGGCAGAGGTTTAAATGATAGTGTACCACTAAAACCTATACTTAGATCAAGACCCCTTAGATAAGTATGCATAAGATTTTATAAACATTATGTAGTCTATAAGTATTTTATTTTATTAAATGGTATGTATAATATCTGTGCACATTTGCACAGATACACTTGCTTGTATTTATAGATGTTTTTTACATGTATTTATTTTATTTATTTTTCACTTTTTTGCATCCTCCGTATACATTTATTGTGTATGTATGCTGACATTGGGAATGTTGTAGCTAACATATTTATAGTTGAGTTTTAGTAATTTGTATTGTTTTTAGTAGCGCTTCATTAATCAGCTAGTTAGTTGTAGACTTATATATTATTTTTATATATATTAGATAGTAAATGGTTTAGATTGTGTTTTAAGTGTTTTATGCTATGTACCTTTAAGGATCATGGATTTTTTGTAACACTAGTGCGCATGTATGTATTTAAGCTAACATGATTTGTTTGTTCATTGATACGTCTGAGGAAGCGGAGTACCGTGAAAGCGCTTACGTTCATTAAAACTTTGTGTGCTTACTAAGAGGGAGAGTGTTATTTGGATCAGTGGATTTATCTATTTGAACTGTGTTTATAATACCTTCTGTCTTGGGCATTGTTTCTCTCTCTCTCTCTATATATATATATATATATATCTATATATATATATATATATATATATATGTGTGTGTGTGTGTGGGGGGGGGGCTTCCTATTGAAATGTCAGCACTCAAAATGCCAAGTGTCAACAAGCTGAAAAAAAGAATGAAACTACAGAAGAAGAGTGAATCTCAAAACTTGTTTTTCTTGCTTAAACATATTTTTTGCAGTGGGGCTTGCCCCCACACCACCTGAACTTATATTTACCCGCTCTGAGATCACAATACATTGGACAAAAGAGAATATTCCAAAAATGACCACCTTGGACTTAACATATGTATGCCTGTTCTTTAGACCACTCAATCTCTGTGTTTCAGGACTTGGTCTAGAGAGTCCTAACATTTCAAATGATATTCTCCAGGTCAGGCAAGGGACATGACACTAACTGCTTTAATGAAATGGCATTTCATAGTATATAATGCCCCAAATCATAAGTATTAAAATAATTTAACAACATTTTTTGCCAGTACTCCTCTAGAAGCACAGAATTAACATTGTGATCATACTGTTTCATCTGGGACAGTTTTATCAAAGGAAAGTTTACTGAAGCAGAGGCATCAAATGATATTTTGAATGGTTTTACTTTCATTCAGTTCTTTTTTTGTGAAAACTTTCATTCAATGTAACTACATACTAATCCCATGGTCACACTACTAGAGAACATCAACATCTGCTTCTTAGGAAAGAAACATCAAGTTGCAACCACTGTTCATACAACAGAAAATGCACAAATATTTTTAGCTCTGAATCTGCAAAGCCAGTCAAGCTAACCAGTCTCTCATGGTCTGCTGATTCAAATGCCTTAGGCACATTCACTAAACATAAATATCCACATTTCCCACTTTCTTCATATCTTTCAGCGAAATCCTTCATCCATCTAGCACAATACTCTTCTGATATCCTTTAAGAACTAATTCCGCTGACTTCATATTCTACTTATTCAGCAAGGCATATGCAATGTCTCATTTGCAACACTTTTGCCTGATTCACAGTCTGTGTCAGCAGTGACATGGACCTCCAATCAGTCTAACCCTTCCTAGGTGCACAAAGCAGCCCAGTCCAATGAAATCTACATTGTCAAAATTTAACATTTTAAAATATTACACAAAATGCTTAGAAGTCAGAAAATAAATCAGTCAGCTCTCATTTACCTGGCAAATATCAAAGCAATTAAATAGGTCACATTCAAGTCACCAACAGAAGCAAAAATTAATGCGTATTCTTTAGAGAACAATGGTTGTGCGAAGTCCAACGACATGGAGGGATAAATCTATGAATATGTTACAGGTGAGCTTAGTTTTTTAGAGGATTCAGAGTCTGCTGGAGCTGCTGAGAAAATGTAGGATTGACAAGACTTTGCCTTATGTCTTCTCTTTTGTTTATTTATTTTCACTTTATTGACCAGGTTAGTCTCACTAAGCCAGTGGCCTCTTTTCAGGTGAGACCCAAGGTAGTATTCATACTGACTAAGGAAAATTTGGCCAGACATAGGGCAACTCCACCTACTATCTTCAATAATTGCCACCCTCAGAGTGGAAGGGCCAGGGATGGAATGGTAGTAGGAGGATGGCTATTTTCTGTAGCGATGGTACAAAGCAGAACAGAGAACAGAAACTGGATTAGGGGTGCCAGTAAGTCTGAGAAATGTCAAGACAGGAGAGGCCCAGACAGCAATGCTTAGAGACAAGGTTTCATTGTAGGCAGTGGTAAATAAATGTGATGCTAGAACATAAGGGGAGAAGGCTATAACACAGTGAAGCCATTGCCTCATTGATTCCTTGATGTTTCATCACTATCTAAAGTAACCATTATCTAGTGCAGTCTAGTCATATTAGACTCCTTTAGCAATGCCATGAACACCTGCCACCTTTCAGAGAGTCCACAAGGCAAGGAAGAAATAGAAGTAGATGACAAGGTCTTTTTTTCTGTATCAAACACACAAACCACACTCACAGCTATGTACAGTTTAGAGTCAGTGCACCTACTGCATGAAGTTGAGATGGTTTGAGAAAACTTAAGTGATGACATGGAGGATATGCAGATTCTACACAGAAGGCCAAAAGTTCATTCTATGAGGTGGCAGTGCTACTCACTGACCACTGTCTCACCCAGAGCATTCATAGGTTCATAGGTGGTTACTTGGCTATCAGGCCAAGAGACATTTTATACCTAGCCAAGCTTACCCAAAATTTATCAAAATATTGCTAGGATGAGTCAATACTCCAAGAAGTTTTACAGTTAGAATATAGGTTTGTACACATCAAGTATTCACAGCCTGCCCCAGTCCGTTAGGGGCATAGGTGCCAAATCAGGAGTAAATTTGCTATTTCCCATCCACTGGCCCAAGTTACATTTGAATAGGTATAGGGATGAGTTTTGCTTTACGTGGGTGGGAGGCCTGTTCCAGAGAAATGATAATCTTTGAGACAGATACCTGTCCCTTCAACATGTTTTACTTATGTCACAGATTAGGTTTTGGTCCTTAGAAAGGGTATTTCTGATGCTATTTTTTTTTTTTTGCAGATGTGCAACAAACCCATCAATGTGGGATTATCAAATTAAAATATTTCAAGATAAAAACACATTCATACCCACAAACCTTTCCAATATAAAGCAAAGAATTAGAGCAGATCTTGCAAAATGGTCTAAATATCACTTCAGTCTCCTGGTGAGGATGTCTTTGGTAAGGAAACTATCCATCCCAAACAATACATGTGGCCTAAAACTCACAGTCATCAAATTGCATTATACAGTTACTGTAAATATCACTTTGCAATGCTCCTGGTTAATTGACTACCTGAGTCTCGATCAAATTACTTTGGAAGCAGCTTACTTAGGTGTAGACTGCGCATATAGCTGTCCCCATCATAAACAAGAAATGTCATGAATCTAAAAACACCCCTGAGATTCTAACAGATCTAGTAAATGATGTAAATAAATTAATGTGAGACTTTCTTATAACCAGATAATTCATACATTGTCAGCCTATCATGAATATTCCAAATGCCGCTCTAAACCACAAATTGATAATCATGTCACTACACTAAATGTCACAGTAAAGCAAAAAGAGATAAATTCATCAATCAGAATTTATGATTAAGGAATGGAGGTTTAAACCCAATGATCTTTAAACTATAAATCAGTGCAAAAACAGCAATATCAAATTTATGGTAGTGATATCCTGAGACATAAACTGAATTTTTTTTCTAGTAACCACTTAAAAGAGTACTGGTGCAAATATAAAGACATATTTAACATAAAAATAACTTCCCTAGTATGAAAGTAAAGTTGCTGGAAGAATACCAAATGCAGGTGAACCCTGTACTTAAGTGGAATGAAGTATAGATGCCCACATGCAAATATTTACCAAATGCAAAATTTAAATATATATATACATTTCATTACCAGTCATAATAGCTACAACACTCAAGCCAAGGCAGTCCCACAAGGGCAACACCCCAACTATGTTAACCTCTCGAGGTATCCCAATATTACCATTATACTAATTTTTTCATAATGAACCAGCCAGTCAAAAACACATCTTTTATAATAATTTGAAACAAGTTATGTAATATTTGAAATAAATGTAAAGCTGTTACTGCAAACCTCAGATTGGTCTCTTGCATGCTAAATACAAAACCATGCCACCTTTATGAACATAACTTTATAACTTATATAGCTGCATCATAAGTATTAAAATGTCACATAGTAAGAAATTAGACCAAGAAAGAAAGGATTCATGATTGTCAAAACTTTTTTTTGTCATTTTTTTCCAAAATGTTTTTTTTTTCATTTTGTAACACAATAACTTAACAGTATAGTAGGAAGAAAAAGCAAATAAACTATATACAATATCCACAGCAACTAAAAAATCAATATACATAGGAGAACTCTTAATATTTCTCTAACAGATTGGACAATTTTGTCAAAGCAATTAAATGATGGGTTGTGTCGTTGTTAATCCCTGCTTTTATAGTAGCAATCTCATTATTACAAATGTATTTCATAAGATGAAACAACTCAACTTTAAAGACAGGAGTAGATTGGGATTTCCAATTTTTAATAACAAATTTCCTTGCTATAGAGAGGATAGACCATAGTAAAAATGTTTGTTTTTTAGGAATGACTTCAGGAACAGGAACATTGAAAAGGATAAGGGAGTCAGAAATTATACAGTTGTCATTCCATAGAGCTTTAAATATTTAAAGTCTAACCAAAATAGGGAAATTATTTTGCAGTTAACAACCATATATATCCAGTCAGCATCGGGATGTTCACATCTCCAGCATTTAATTTAATCTTTCTTGTACATTATTGCTAGTCTGTGTGGAGTGAAAAAACATCTATGTAAAAAATTCCAGGTGTATGTACACCAGATCGGGGAAGATGTGAGTTCCTTCACTGACTGTAAACAAAGTGTTTTATCTTTTTTCTGAGAATACTTGTCTAGTAACTTCACTTCAATAATTCCAGAAAGAAACATCTATTTTGCTAAAATCATTTCTGAGAATTTTATAAATAACAGATATGTATGAAGTATTCTTGGGTGAGCTATTAATAATTATTGAGATAAAAATCCAAGATTTGCAAGTTACTCTTATTGTATGCCTCTAATGAGGGTACAAGCTTAGTGTGTAATAAAATCCTTAAAAGTTTGAATGTCCAGCCAGTTTGCAATTTTGAAAACTATATCTGCTGATAAAGTAGTCTTCAGAACTCATTTTATTAGCTGAGAGAAATTGATTCCAATATAATAGGTCACCCTTCTTAAATTCTAACATTTTCTGAGTATCAAAATATATCAGGCATTCATTTGTGTAAGCAAAAGGAAACATAATTAATAATAAATTCTTAATTGATTAGAAAACATAGGCTTTTTAAACAGTAGCAATATTTGATTTATAAGAGGTGTGAGAACAAGTTTTGAGCTTTCACTTTGAATGTATATTTTTAAAATCCATATAAAGATGTTTGTATGTATTTGAGTATATGGTTCAAGCAATGTCCTATTACTATTAAGAAGTAAGATTTCATGTATTGATTTCCAATATGATATATAAGAAGTACTTTTCCAAAGCAACACTATGTTAATAAATGTGGAGTATAAATAAAAATCAATATTTGGAAACCCTATACCTCCTTCATACCAGCTTGTGGCATGCCAGAGAAGAGAAATTCTTTTTTTTGTTTTGTTTTGGGGTTTTTTTGGGATACCAAAGGAAGCTAAGTAATAAGTTTTTAAGTTTATTTTAATTTTGACAGGTGATAACATTTTTTTTTGTCTGATGGACAAAACACCAAAAAATCATAGAAAGCCATTTTCAACAAATGATATTTTAAGCTTTCTTTGCACTCCCCCTAACCGACATATTCCGATTCCATGGTCACACAACAGTGGAGAAAATACAAAGCCATATGCTCCCTAAAAGTGGCTTTCAGTTTCATATCAGGAAAGCTTTTTTCAATCAGACAAACAGCATTCAGAATATCCACATGTTCCCAAAAGAAAACCTGTGTTACAGTGAACGGAAGAGTCCATCTGAGAATGTAATGAAGTGATAAACTTGAAAATAAGTTAGAACTAAAGTTTATTTAGTTCAGTCATTGCCTAGTAATAACCTATGAACCTATGAATTTCTTTCTGGTTGGTCCATCCTTGGTTAATTATGTAGGTTTTTTATGACATGATTAGTTTGGCAATGGATAATGGGCTTTCTGTTGCTGTTATATATTGGGACTTAGTCAAGATATGTGAGTCCCTTCTGCATAATATTGTTTTGTTGAGTCTTACTACCTAGGGATGTAATCCACCTATAATATAGGTTCATAGATTAGTACTAGGCTAACTGCCCTCATGGGCCATTTTAAGCCTAGCCAATTATCTCATATGAGAATCAAACCCTGCACCTTGTGTTTCTGAGGTAAACACCTCAACCATTACGCCAGTTTCCCACCCAAATTTAGATACAGGATTTTGCATTTTTGCCTTAAAAAAGTAGAGTAGTTATTTTTACTTGTAATGGTCAAATCTTCTTCCCAAATGTAAAAGGTGTGCACACTCGCAGGGACTGATAACCAGCTCCTCACTTTCCTTGTTTTAGACACATTTCTTGGTTTTGACCACTAGGTGGCAGCAAAATGCCTCCTCAAACTGTCCATAAACTATCCTCCTTGAGCTATTTTCATATAGAGTGCAGGAAACATTTTAAATACTTCTCTCCTTTCATAAAACTACAAACTAAGTAGCAATGCTTCAATCACTAGACTTCCCTTAACTATAGCTAGACAATCTAACACACAAATTTGTTTTTAAAGCACGGACCTGTAACTACATACCTGCCTGTAGTCCTTACTGATTGCGTTTTTTGCTCACTTACAGTCACTGGGGTGGGCTCTGCCCATTCCGTGCACCCCTTGCTCCACTCGGGTGCACTCTACTCTCCTACCCTACACCCTTTCCCCACACACCCCTGGAAAACTTACTACTGTGGGCCGCTAACACCCTCCCCCAGAAAAGTGTCATTATGGGAGATCTTAACATAGATTGGCAAACCTGAAATTCTCACACCCCCTCTAACTTCATCAATTTATATAGATTTACTCAAACCATACAAGTACCTAATAGAATCAACAAAACCTCCAACAGATCCCCTACACTAGATGGATACTAAGAAATAAACCTAACCTCTCACATGATGCAGGATCCCTGCCAGATGCCCTAAGTGATCACCAGCCAACATATTTATTAAGGAAAGGCATCAATCCACCCAAAACTGCTACCTTCCAGCTAATTAAAACAAAAAAAAACTTTAACCCTGAACACTTTATATCCACCCTGAAAAACTGTAACTGGGAATTAATAAAAACT
Organism: Protopterus annectens; assembly: GCF_019279795.1. Lineage (NCBI taxonomy): Eukaryota > Metazoa > Chordata > Ceratodontiformes > Protopteridae > Protopterus > Protopterus annectens. The sequence goes on along the minus strand of NC_056725.1, from coordinate 202,112,504 downwards.
GTTAACTGGAATGAAGCCATAGACTACTTTAACTCAACCTTCTTAAATTTATTGAATGCAAGTGCACCACCCAGAACTATCCATGTTCAATCTAATATTGCCCCATGGCTTAGCAAAGAAACTAGGTCACTAATCAAAACCAGGGACAAAGCCTGGTCCAAGTGGCTAAAACCTAGAACAGAAGATCTAAAACAAACTTATAGGGAACTAAGAAATAAAGTTAAAAAAAAAAACAATCAAGCTGAACAAAATTCAGTAGTACCAAGATATCCAAAACAAGCATAAAAACAACCCTCAAAAATTTTGGACAGCTATTAACAATACGCTCACACCTGGCACAGTAAAAACACTTCCCCCAGCACAACCAGCACCTCTGAAAATATTGCTACCCAGTTCATTAAATTCTTTACTGAATCCATCCTAACCTTTATTAAGCACAATAATCATTCATCTGCCTCCAATGCCATCTGCCAATTGCAAAAATATAGTCACAATCCCTTCTCCTTCAAACTTGTTCCCACTGCCACAATAAAAAACTGCTCTGTAAACTCAAACCGACCACACTAGCAGCAGACAGACTCCCAGCTGACTTTCTTAGTATAGCTGCAGAAGCCATGGCCTATCCAAAATCAATCCTCATTAACAGGTCGCTAACTGAAAACATAGTCCCAGATATCTGGAAAATTTTCCATTCCACAAAGGTGGCAATTCTACAGAACTGACCAACTACCACCCTACTGCTATACTATCCCCACTATCAAAAGTTTTAGAAAGGTGCAGCCATAAACAACTCCTGTCCTTACTCCTCAATCACAAATTATTATCCAGTACACAACATGGCTTTCATCCTTCACACAGCACCCCCACTGGTCTACTGTCCTTCACTAACACAGTGAACTCCCTATGTTTCAGCAATATTCCTAGACCTTTATAAGGCTTTTGATATAGTGTCACATACTAAATTAATTTTAGTCCTTGCTGCCTTAAATCTTAGTCAGTCCACTCTCACATGGTTCCAAAGTTACCCACAAGAATGTAAACAAGCTGTCCTCTGACAGCAAGAACTCTCTCCCCTTCTGCCTGTCAACCTAGGGGCTCCTCAAGGATCCATCCTTAGACCCCTCCTGCTCTCTCTTTTCACCAATGACCTCCATACTGCCAACCAACAGGCCTCCATCATCCAAAATGCCAATGCTTCCACACTAATTTGTGCAAACCCTACCTCAGAACTATTACAATCTCAGACCCAAGATACCTTTTCAGCAGTAGAAGCCTGGATCACAAACTCTCAGCTGATCCTGAATGCAAACAAAACTAAACTTATGCTATTCCACACCACAAAACTCACTGTTTTCTCTCCCTCTTTCACAATAACATCACTAAACAAAACTATTATCTCAACAACAGCTCAAACCAAGCTCCTGGGTGTTGAAATTGACAGTAACCTCAAGTTTGACATTCATAACTCATAGACTATTAAAAAGGTGCATAAAAATAGGGGTTCTCTGCCGCAACAATCACTTTATTACAAATGATGCTAAGTCCACTATAGCCTGAACTCACTTCCTGTCCACACTTCTTTACACCTCTCCTATTTTCATTAACCTCAAAAAAAACTGACTTAACAAAACTGGAATCATGTTATAACAAAATAGCTAAGTTTGCAACTAATTCCCCTAACAGGGCACACCATTTTAAGGTTCTGGAACAACTAGCTTGGTTAGAACTTCCTCAGGTTTTACTCTATAACCAACTTATAGTAGCCCATAAACCACTATACCAACTCAATAAAACTCCTGCACTTCAAAACCTGTTAAAGCCATACAGTAGTACTAGAACCCTATGATCTAGTCAAAAATTCTTGCTTGACAGAGCTAAAGCCAACAACAAGGCAGGTGAATCGTTTTTTTTTTTTTAATTTTATTCATAAAATCTGGAATACTCTACCATCCAACATACACTCAACTACCTCCTGGCCCCTCTTTAAAAAAGTATTGAAAAATCACCTTAATAATTCATGGCTCTGTAACTTGTACCTCTCCTGGATAATACAAACAATACTCACCACTCTCCCTGATTTACTGACCTCCTTGCAGTGTTACCTCCTTACTGAAATGTTTTTTACATACTCAAATGCTAATATCTATAATTACTAATCAAAGTAATTGTGCATATGTTTCTTTTGTGACTGACTGCAGTTAACTTGTCTTACTTGTTTCATACTCACCTTTACAAGTACTGTGATATGTTGTAAATTTCCTCTTCTGTACAACCAATCCTATTTTGTATTACGGATGGGTTTTTTTTTTCTCATTGTCACTTGTGGAGCTTTTCTCTCTGGGCCTCTGCTGATAAAGGACATGCGTCCAGATGGACTTTCCCAGTAAACAAATGTAAAATAAAATAAATAAATAAGACATAACTAACTGAGAGGAACCATAGGTTCATAGGTTCATAGGTTGGAACTAGGCTATCGGCTTTAGGGCCTATACAAGCCTAGCCATAACAATTCCCTGGCTATTTCTTCCCACAGTATTTACTTCCCTGGACCCCTGTCTAGCAGGGCGACTGATGTGATCCCCGGGGTGAATTTCCTATCTCCCATCCAATCATCAAGGTTCCTTTTGAAGAGGCCAAGAAGAGATACTCTGCAAGTAAGACCCAAATGCAAGGCAGAAAACAATCCAAATAGATGAAAATTGCCAGCATCAAGTTCAGTGTAAAGCATCAAAAAACATCCAAAGGCTGATATGTAAAGTATATAAACTTTTAATAATAAACACCCAGTCCGGTTTCAGCCAGCAGGCTTTCCTCAGTGGGAAAAAAAAAAGCATTAGCTGTAAAGTGACACACATATATACAGTATGAGTCATCCAATAGGATTCTTCCCAATGTGTTCTTCCCACATTCAAATTGTTTCCTATATGAGAGACAAAGAGAAAATGAAAAGTTATACAATAAAATAAAATGACACATGCTCATAAAAGTGAAACACATAATTTTACAAATGATCATTCAAACCTGGTGAGAACAAAGCTCCCAGTTTAATGATCCAATACTTCTCTTTTTTAGGGAGAATATAATGCCATCCCTGTTTGTTGGATCTATCCCCAAGGTTTCTGTCAATGATAGTAAACTGGAACCTGGCTGAATTATGTTGTGTACTGTGTCGAAATAAGGCATTGGTCTCCCTCCTAGTTCGTATGTCACTGCGATGTTCAGACATACGTAATCGAAGTGGTTGTGAAGTCTGTCCAACATAGAACGAACCACACGTGCATGTAGCAAGGTATACCACCCAATCACTGTTACAATTGCCAAAAAAATTGATATCAAATATTCTGTCGGTATTTTTACTGGTAAAATGTTTTGATCTGAAAATGAAAGGACATGATGAACAATGACCACAATGATATGTACCCAATAGTTTGTCACCTGTCATGGTTAATTGGTGGTGTATGGCTCCGTCTGAACTGACCCTTTCGTAATGTGAAAAAAATTATCCCAATGTCCTGCCCCTTCTATATCCATACCTGCATACATCACCAATCCATGGTTTGATCTCCTCATTGGCAGTGAGAATATTCCAGTGCTTGGATATAACATTCCTCATAAGGTTAATGTTACGTCCAAATGTGGGGATGAACCGGATAGGTTCATCCTGTTCAGTGTGAACCTTGTCAGAATATTGGAGAAGAGAGGTTCTGGTGGAATTGAGAGCAACTTGATGAGCACCCTGGATGTCAAGCTCCTGGTGGCCCCTGGCTCTAAATCTATTAGCTAAATCTTGTTGAGATGCATCATAATCATTATCTGAGGAACAGATTCTACGAATCCTGAGAAACTGAGACTTGGGTATGTTTCGGATAATGTGGTTGGGATGGATACTAGTTGCATGTAATAGACTGTTATACTGAGGGTATTTTCAAAATGTTTTACTATGTAAAGTGTCATCAGAATTCCTGGTTATGGTTACATCCAGGAAACTGATCTCATTTTTATCATGAGTGGATGAAAACTCAATACCTCATTTGTTGTGATTAAGATATTGGACAAATTCTGCTAAATATTGTTCATCAGAACGCCAAACCAACTAACAATCATCCAAAAATTTTACCAGTAAAAATACCGACAGAATATTTGATATCAAATTTTTTGGCAATTGTGACAGTGATTGGGTGGTATACCTTGCTACATGCACATGTGGTTCTTGGACAGACTTCACGACCACTTTGATTACGTATGTCTGAACATCGCAGTGACATACGAACTAGTAGGGAGACCAATGCCTTATTTCGACACAGTACACAACATAATTCAGCCAGGTTCCAGTTTACCATCATTGACAGAATCCTTGGGGATAGATCCAACAAACAGGGATGGCATTCTATTCTCACTAAAAAAGAGAAGTATTGGATCATTAAACTGGGAGCTTTGTTCTCACCAGGTTTGAATGATCATTTATAAAATTATGTGTTTCACTTTTATGAGCATGTGTCATTTTATTTTATTTTATTGTATAACTTTTCATTTTCTCTTTGTCTCTCATATAGGAAACAATTTGAATGTGGGAAGAACACATTGGGAAGAATCCTATTGGATGACTCATACTGTATATATGTGTGTCACTTTACAGCTAATGCTTTTTTTTCCCACTGAGGAAAGCCTGCTGGCTGAAACCGGTCTGGGTGTTTATTATTAAAAGTTTATATACTTTACATATCAGCCTTTGGATGTTTTTTGATGCCTTACACTGAACTTGATATTGGCAATTTTTGTCCTTTTGAAGAGCGCCAAAGGGGCGCTCTGCTTGACATGTATGGGCAGTCTATTCCAGAGTCTGGGAAGTCTCTGGGTCAGGAACCTATCCCTTCAGCATGTTTTGTTCATTGTGATGACAAGGTTTAGATCCCTGGAGCGAGTGTCTCTGAGGGATTGGGATTTCTTTAAGTGTAGCATGTTCAACAGCTCTGGGTTTGATATGGCCTTGTATGTTAAGCAGAGATCGCCTCTGAGTAGACGATATGCGACAGAGTATAGGTGGAGTTTTTTTAGACAGTCAGCATAGGACATCTGCTTTAGGCCTGTGATTCTTTTAGTGAGGTATTTCTGTGGCCTTTCCAGTTGTTGCAGATGTCTTGTACATACCAAATGGGGCAGTGTATTCTATATTGGGTCTAATGAAGGATGAATACAGTAGGACAATGACCTCCTTTTTTCTGGATGAAAAGCCCTTAGTGATGAGGTGTGCCACATAGAAGGATTTCCTGACTGTTCTGGCGATGTGGTTATCGAAGGTGAAACCACTGTCCACCTGTGTCCCTAAGTCTCTTATCACACTTTCGGTGTTTAGTGTACTGCCACCTATGTGGTAATTCATGGGTGCATGTTTTTTCCCAAAGGGGATAACTATACATTTCTTGGCATTGAGCTTGAGCCCATGGCTCTGGCACCAAGCATCTGTTTCTGTAAGGCCCTTTTGTAGAATATCCACATCATTTGGGGATTCAATAATGGCTCCCAGTTTGCAGTCATCTGCGAACTTTGTTAGCCAGAGTCCCTTAGTGTTGGCCTGTACTTTGCAAACAAGAGCGGTCCCAGGGCTGAACCCTGAGGTATTCCACTTGTCACTTGTCTCGAGCTGGATTTGGAGTCGGCTACTTTTACAGTGTGGGTTCTATCAGCAAGCCAGTTGGCAACCCATCGGGTGTGGTAGGGATTCATGCCCAGCTTAGTAAGTTTATCTATGATTCCAGAGTGGGGGATGGTGTTGAAGGCCTTGGCGATGTCCAGATAGGCTGTGTGGACCACCTTACCCTTGTCCACGGCTCAGTCAGGTTCAGGAGACAAGATTGACCCTTCATGAACCCAAACTGTGTAGGGTCCAGTGTTTTAAGGTTGCCAATGTCTTTTTTTATAAGTTCCATGATAATATGTTCCATGGCCTTGCAGATCAGGCTCATCAGACTGATGGGGCAGTAGTTTCCAGGATCCAAGGTGGATCCCCCCTTGTGGAGTGGAATAACTGTAGCTGTGCACCACTCAGTGGGCACAAAGCCTGAGGTGAGGCTATGCTTAAACGTGACACTTAGGTGAGGTGCCAGTTAATTTTGTAGTTCATGTAGTACACAACCTGGGACATCGTCTGGTCCCATGGATGCTGTATTCTTAGCTTTGGAGAGTGCATTTTTTATGTGTGTGGCCGTTATTACCAGAATTTGGCAATCTTTTGGTATTGAGACGGGCTCTTTAGGGGGTGAGAGGGGGGTGAAGTTTGCACTGAATTGATCTGCCAGGATATTGGCAATATCCTTGGGATCAGTATATTTAATGCCATTCTGTTGTAGCTTAGAGCAGATCTGACCATTGCCATTTAGATTCTTGACATAGCTATAGAATGCCTTGTGGGTGTCTTTGGAATCTTTGGCAATTATATTTTCATAACTAGCTTTGTAGATTTTTATGAGGGATCTCAGCTTCTTACTGAGGCTGGTAAAGGAGTTTTTTGCATCCTGGGATTTTCTTTTTTTTTTTGTTTATGGCAAGGGACCATCAGATTGGCTTCCTTTTTTTGGAGGAGAACATCTTGGTTCTATTGGGGATGGCACGATTCATGCATGAGTGGATGTGCTCATACAGTGCCCTAGTGTAGGATTCAGAAGTTGAACTTTCAATTCCCGTCTGCATGGGTGTCATGAAGTTTGTCACTTCTGACTTGAGTAGCATGAAGTTGGCTTTGGAGAAGTTTTTTACAGAGGTTTGCTTACTGGGGGGTGGGGGTGGGATGTGGATGTCAAGAGTGATTAGCTTATGACCAGACCTGGCCACCGAGGGGGTGACCATAGGTGTGGAGCATTGATTTCCCATGTTGGTAATGACCAGGTCTGGGATATTCGAGCCCCTGGTGGGACTAAGGATTAGTTGATCCAGGGCGTTGGAATTTATAAATTCCAAGAACCGTTGGGCAAAGGTGTTGGTACACGAGTAGTTTTCCCAGTTAATGGCAGGGTAGTTGAAATCACCCAGTATTAGGGTGTTTGGTTGTATCTTAATATTTTCCAGTATGTTTAGAAAGGTGTAGTGAGAATATTGGGGCATGGTGGGGGATCTGTAGCAAGCTACAATTTGGATAGCAGTCTTACCTAGGGTTAGTTGCACCTGGAGAATTTCAGAGGCATTGAGTTGGGCAACTAGCCTGGTGTTGTGAATATTCTTGGTGAATATGGACACTCCTCTACCTTTAGTGTTTCAGTCCTGGTTTGGTGGACGAAACGTGTGGTAAGAGTTGTAGCCTGGTATTGCAGGGGTGCTTTCTGGAGCCTTGAACCAGGTCTCAGTTACTGCACAAATATCAATGCTTTCCATTTTAGGAGTGCCTCAAGAGAGTGCATTTTGAGGTTTAGCATTACCTTCACATCTTGCATGCTTGTACTTGTTGCAGTGGTGGTTTTGTCCTTTGAACTTTGCCTATAAAAGGCACTATAGGGGTGGCAAGAGCCTTAGCCAGTAACCTAAATCCCAGGGGTGACAGGTGCAGACCATCTGGCAAAGCATCGTGGTCTGTCGATCATGTCATCCCTGGCAGACAGTTACTGGATTCCCTTTGAATGACTCAGAAGCTTAGCCAATTGTTGAAGCCAATCAAAACCAGAAGATATTTGTTCTAGGGAGCTATCACATTGATTTTTATGCAATCTAGCATCTCCTGCGCCCTTTACTTGGACCAGTTTTATTTTCTTTTTCCTTTGATTCTATGATTCATTACTATAGGTTGGCCAAATATGCTGACAACTGTAAAATAGGGTTTCCATTTACTAGTACTGCAGCTTTTGTCAACATTAGCTGTCTTTGTATAGTTAACAACTGGCAAGGCAGATGGTTTTAAGTTTCAATACCTGCAAATACAAGCATTTTTTTATGCCTAGGATTTAACTCCCTTATACTTAGATAGAAACAGTTTGTGCTTTTTTTCATGAATGCACTAGGTATTACATTTGGGAAACAATTTACATTTCATGAACAAGTTTCTAGTGGAAGAGCTTGTGCTCTTGGGTAAGTTGCTGCTGTTTTTAAAGATATTTTCCTTCAGAATTCCTGAAGTTGTGTGTATTTTTATTTTTCCATTTGGGAAGTATAACTTTTCCTTCTGTTCCTACAGTCAAGTTGATGTCAGAACATCGGTCCAAAAATGTACTTGGAAAATTCCCTATATGAAAAAACTGTACTTATATGGTAGCATTCTCAAATAAAATCTTTATAATACAGAATAGCAAATAATCAGTAGTCAGTTGTGCTCAACATTTAGTCTCTGTAGCATCTCTGTCTTTCAAATTCTAAATTCTCTGGAAGTTGGGAAAATGTGTCTTGCTACCATGTTGAATAATATTGAAAGGAGAAGCAGATTTATAAAATGGACTACTTAACGATTATGGAATATCCTCCCAGCAAACATTAGAAATCCTGAGAACTTATTTAAAAACAAAGCTGCCATTTTAGTTGTAATGCACTGATAACATTTTGATGGCATCTGGGCCTAAAATGCATGTCTAACAGATATAGAAGAACATAGGTAAGTTGGCAAGTGGAAACTTAATCCAGAGGTATTCCAGGAATTTATCCAGATGTGGGGAACACCAAAATTAGAGCTGTTTACCTCCTTTCAAAACAGCTAGACAAATTCTATTGAAAAAGTTGAAGAAATCTTAGCAAACAAGGTTGGAAAACAGATGTTCATTCATTTCCCTGGTTGAGGGTGCTCCTACATGCTTTACCACCTTTTCCACTGATTTCCAAGGTACATCTGAAGATTCAGAAAGATTTATCAAAAATCACTGTACTGATTTCCTTTTGGCCCAGGCAACACTGGTTTTCCATAATTATGGAATTAGCCAAGGACAATTTCAAGGAAAACTTCCTCAAAGACTTGACCTACTTACCCAAGAGAAGGGGAATTTGATATACCCTGACATTAAGCAACTGCAAATACATGGATGATTCAATGTTGATACCTTTTAGGCACCTTTTTCATGAGGACATGCCTGAGGTACTAAAGGAGGCAAGAAAGCCTGCTACTTGAAAATCATATGTTGGCAAATGGAGAAGACTTTCTAATCAGTGCCTAGCCAATAACCAGGCACCCATCTGGTAGTTTGCACCCTTGTAAGTTACTATCATTTGGTCTTCCCTGTACTTCCATCAAAGTGCATCTAGCAGCCATCTCAGCTTGTTTGTCCACATATTCTCCTCTTTCTTTTCTGTTTGTGTTCAATTTATGAAAGGGGTGGTACATATAAGGCCTTCTCGCAAATAAATACCTACATCCTCAGACCTTAGTTTTGTACTGGAGAAACTGACTTTGTCACCTTTTGAACCTGCCTGCTTGGCTGAATTAAGATTCCTTCTTTAAAAGCTGTTTTACTTGTTGATCTGACATCTGCAAGGTGAGTATATGAATTGCAAGCTCTCATGGTGGGATAACCCAATCTGCTTTTTGCAGGGATTAACTCGACATATGTACCTAAGGTTGTCTCAGAGGACTTTAAATCAAGACATAAATCTCCCCGTGTTTTATCCAGAGCTAGAAAATAGCGGAGGACAGATTCTTCATACCTTGGATGTACACAGGTAACTCAGGTTTTACCTTGACAGAACCAAGTCCTTCAGGAAAGCTGACCAGCTATTTATTTTCTTATACAGAAACTAAGAAAGGTCAACCCATGTCTTAACAGACTGCCTCTAGATAGTTGTCCTCTGCTGTTGTGTTTTCTTACCCCCCACCAATGTGATACCATGCCAGGCAGGGTTAGGACCCATTCTACCAGGGCTTTAGCTTCTTCCTTGGCATATTGGAAAAAGCTGGACTGTAGAAACATTTTGGGGGCAGCTACTTGGTCCTGCATACATACATTTACAAAGCACTATAAACGAGATTCCTTCTCTAGGTCCAGAGCAGGCTTTGCTAGGACCAGTCTCCATGTGCTCCTAGACCCTTATATTTCCTATTAGACTGGGTAAGGTTTGGTAATCTACTCATAGGTACTGCAGCAGTGAGAATGGTGAACATAGTATAGTTGTGTAACAAAAGGGAGATCAGTAAAAGGTGTGTTGTTTAAACAAGATTCTATCAGTAAAGGTAGTTAAAGCCTTACAGAAGGAGACATAACCATCAGTACAAAGTCTATGGTACTCGGGAATAATTTAGCATATCTCTCAACTTTCTTTCTCCAGAATGAAGAACATCTCCTCTCATGATGTACAACATCATGATCAACTAGTGTTGGGAAGGTGACCTAATGGTTAAGGTGTTTGCATTGCAAACACAAGGTGTAGGGTTTGACTCTCGCAAGGGATAATTGGCTTGGCTTAAAATGGCTCACAAGAGCAGTTAGCTTAGTACTAGTCTATGAACAAATGGTCAAAATGTGGAATGTTTACTAGCAACATAAATTAGGAAGCCAGTAGGATGATTAAAATGTGTAAGTTATACTTGACAAAAAATATTTGATGAATTGACATAATTCAGTATTGTTTAACATAGAAATATCTCAACACTGAATATGTGACTGTCCCTTTAAATGTGGAACTTCAAGCTACATAGACTTTTTAAGACTCACAATGAGAAATTTCCCTCATAACAAGGTATACTTAAGCGATATAGAATGAAGCATGCTCCAGGTAGCAGCCAATATATAAGCTGCAACTCTTGAGTATAAGCCTATAAGTGTCTATATCCTGAACATCAAATGGCTCACAATCTACATTGAGGTGACCTGACTAGCTAATCAGAGCGTCTTGCTTTTACAGTGCCAGTTCACTATTAGAAGTACAGAACAGAAGTAGTAAATATAGTAACAGAGATTAAACAATTGGAATTGGGGTCTTTAGAAAATGGAAAGAGGAAACTACATAGGAAAATGGGAATTGTGGGAACAATACATGCAGAGCAGAAACGAGGTTTAAGGGGCAGGATTTGAGTGAGCCATACAATGCTTAACTGACAATGACTGGATGGTTTATAAGTCATGTATACTGTTTGCAATGACAGTGTCAATGGTGTCTGTGATGTAAACTGTAACTAAAGTGATATCATTTTGTATGTTTTTCATTTATATAAATGTAAGATTGCCTTTATCATATGTGTAAATTTAATAAAGATGTTTGGAAAAAAAAAGAAATACAGAATACAGTTTACAAACTGTGTTGCATTGTATACTTACATACCTCTCAACTGTACATATTTTTGCAGACCGTCCAGATTTTGGCTTCATATTTTTAGTCCTTTTTTTCATAAAATTGCTGGTTTTCCTGGCAAAATAGTGGTAAATCATTAAAGACTGAAGTTCTAAAATAATGACAGACATTTGAGTTTCAGACTTCATATCCTTCACAAAATTCATGCTAATGCAAAACCTATTATTCTATCAACTTTGAAAGTTTGTAAGAGCAATGTTTAAAACTCGTCCCTATTTTGGGGCCTTTGTCCCACTTTTATTTATGACTTTGTCCAGATGTCTTGCTCTAAGAGACTGAGAGGTATGTTCTGAAATTATTTTGTCCTTAGAAGTTATAAAATACTGATTTCATATTAGTGCAACTACAGTAAGTGCTGCTTAAATTACAATTATCAGGACAGTATAAAATCTTTGTGCAAATGTATAAACTGAGGACCTGTTCAAATTATTACAGCTGGATCCTTTCATGTTCCATTTGTTTAGGAATAGGTATCAGGGATTACATGTATAATGCTTTTACCATTGTCTCATTATATTGAACAATTTTCCAGGGTATTATGCATCCCAAATCAAAAATACAGCACTATTAATTGATAAACCAGGTATGATTTACAACTGAGGTATTGTATCATATAATCATTTGATTATAGAATTTAAAACTGCATGTCCTCCCCGTAGTTGGGTGTGCGTTCGAAAGACATGCGTAAATGGGCGTGCCTTCGTTGAAGGTTGAACGTTGAGCTGGCACTTCAGCATTCGTGAAAATCTACTGCCAATCATTAGCGGACCGGAGTTCCGCTGTGGTGACCCCTAACCAGGAAAAGCCGAAAGACAACAACAACAACAAGCATGAAGATTACAAGACGTAAGGTGCTGACCAAATCACTTTGACATTTTATACGTCCTGCACATTGGAGAAACTTGTAAAGATAGGCCAATGTTAGATGCAAATGATTGCTGTTGCCCGTTGTGTTGTTTAAAGAAACCAGACAGCACAATTCTATCCCTTGCCTCTCATGAACAGCAGGCAAATGTGAACTGCTGATATTCTGTATATTGAAACAAACTGTACTGCTCAGCACCCTTCCTCACACCAAGGGTAACTCACAGTATAAACTTTGCCCTGCCCCCACTTTAATAGAGGAACCACTATAATTGCTGCAAAAGTTAGAGTGACAAAATCTGTCAGGTATACTGGCAGCTGTCCCTGAAGGCAGTGGAAAGCATTAGAAAAATGTCTTTGAAACAGAAGAAATTACAGAAATGAGTTTCCCACAAATAAATTAATTCAACAAGTATTAACACAGGACTTTCTGAAACGATGAAATTATCCTTCAGTAAGCAGTTGTGCAGCACATGTCCCTTGTGTACTCTTTCCCTCAAAGCACCTGTAAAACCCTATACTGTGAGATTCCAGTTTTAATCCTTTAGACATATTTCATTTGCCAATAGTGAGGAAGGAACAAATGACAAGTCGAGCTATGCTACATAATGTACAGGGCTCATGAATTTACTGTACTACATTTTTAACATTTATTATAAGCGGGTCATAAAAATCTTTGCTAATTTTGTATTAGTGATATTTTCTAACTGTCTGCAAATATTTGGCAGAAATAACATACCAATGATTACGTTATTGCTGTAGATAGCATGTTCAACATTTTTGTATTCATTGCCACTAGTTATTGAATTAGTTAGTTGTGTCATATGCATAAAAATAACTATATGATGTATCCTGTCTGTCGAGTTAATAATCTGAAAATATTGCTTACATGTCTCTATGAGCTTTCTAAATGAACATGAGGGATCTGACATTTTTATGGTTCAGAAGAGATTGTTGTATTCTGGTCAATTTTCACTGTTGTAGTTAATTATTAGAAGTCTGAGTGGACCTCTTCTTAAAGAGTTCTTGACAGCCCTGAAGAAAGAAAGAAAGAAAGAAAGAAAGAAAGAAAGAAAGAAAGAAAGAAAGAAAAGTGAAGACATCTTTGGAAACTTTCTATATAAAAAAGAAGATCCTCGTTTGCCTATATTTAGCTAAACTTTACAGAATGAGTGCTTTCCTCCAATCATTATATTTTAGGGAAATAAGTCTCCTTACTAATTTACTGAAATGGCAGTGAATTCTCTTAGTTATAGTAATTTATTTTCTCTTACTTGAAAACCAAAGCCTGAATCCAAAATCAGGCTGACTCCTGGCCAGATTCAAGAAGAACTAAAACGTCTCTTTTCCTGTACCTAATATATCTTGAAACTGATGCTGAAATTCTGTCTTGCCTTTTTGCAGATCTCCTTCATATGCATTCAAGTAACAGATTATGTCGACTGATTTTGCCTGGATTTTTCAAAGCAGCAACTTTCTTAGAGTTCGATGAATCCATATACTAATCAGATATTATTATAGTTAGGCTATAGGTGCCCACGTTTGCTAAAGTTTTAAGTTGTGTTTTACGTTGTCCTGTAGTGCTATTTTGTTTAGGCAGTTCTGTATTTTTATTTCATTGAGTTATATGAAATAATATTCTCTGACTTCATGCCATCAGATACAGAGCATGTAATGTTATTCTAAGAAAAGTCAGTGCCTTTTGTTCATCTTGTA